>NC_038252.2:15199469-15428578 GCF_000004515.6 Glycine max | reverse complement strand
CGAATTTCCAGTCATATTCAATGGTGCCCTCAATAGGTGCACCTTGACTGGGTAAATGAGTCAAAGAAAAGAAAAGTGACTGATCAATGACCATAGAAGTACCATGCACCTCAGACATAATAATACCATCCTGAATTTTTAAATTGCACTACAAGACCTTTACAAGTTCAGGATAATATGGTAATTTAAGTGACATGAAATCAACAAGACCAGAATTTTGAAACACTTGATAGCAATCAAACGTTTCATCATTAAAGAACTCTATGTCTAGGTACTTAGGGTCTAAGATTATTCTAGAAGAAAATTGAGAAAGGTACCGTAGACGTTGATCATCGGATGAAAACAGTGTTGATGATCTTGGAGATGACAAAGAAGGAGGAATAGGTGCTGTGGGTGCTCCGGATGGGCCGTGACGGCGATGGGCAGTAGCGGTAGCGGTGGAGGATGATCCCTTTCTCTTCTTTGATGGCTCCGCCATTTGATGAAGTTTTTCTGGATTTTGATCGGTGGAAGTGAAAGAGGAGTGAAAAAGAGGAAGATTGGGCTTTACGGGACGTGATTTGGTGAAGAATTGAGTGAGAATCGAAGGTTTGAAGTTCTAGGTATGGAGGAAAACGTGGAGGAAGCTTTGGCTGCGCAGCAGCTCTGATTTCGTGAGTATTTATAGAAAATGACGCATTGTAATCGATTACAGGTATTGGTAATCGATTACAGGCCCAATAAGCCTTCTGGTAATCGATTACAGGATGTTGTAATCGATTACAGGCTGCCTGTTTATGTGTAATCGATTACACTGGATGGTAATCGATTACCAGAGCCTATCCTAGGCTAGTTTCTAAGAGAATATCTATATTTATGCTCAAATACATCCTATATGACTAATTTTTACTACTAATACACTAAATTCAATCATTCAATTACTATATACACAAGAAATCATAAATTCTATCATAAAAACAAGAATTCAAACAAGATCAAACAAAATAATCTACAATCAAAAGGTAAAAAGTAAGTCAACTAATCAATCAACCAATCAATCAACCAATCAATTCCTATTTTTCTAAATCTCTTACATCTAAGAGACCTAATTCTCTTCTAATAGAGAAAAACACTTCCTTGGGGAGAGGTTTAGTGAAAATATCAGCAAGTTGATTCTTAGTATCAACAAATTCTAATACACAATCTCCCTTTAAGACATGATCTCTAAGAAAGTGGTGTCTAATCTCTATATGTTTAGTTCTTGAATGTTGAACTGGATTTTTGGATAGATTTATGGCACTAGTATTATCACACTTAATAGGTATGCGATCAAGAATGATGCCATAGTCAGATAATTGTTGCTTCATCCATAAAATTTGTGCACAACAACTACCGGCAGAGATATACTCCGCTTCAGCAGTAGATAAAGCAACACTGTTTTGTTTCTTACTATGCCATGAGACAAGAGCCGATCCAATAAATTGACAAGTTCCACTTGTACTTTTTCTATCAGTTTTAGATTCGGCAAAATCAGAATCAGAATATCCTATTAAGTTACATGTTGAATTCTTAGGATACCATAATCCTAAATTGATTGTTCCTAATAGATATCTCATGATTCTCTTTACTGCACTTAGATGTGATTGTTTGGGGTTGGATTGAAACCTAGCACACATGCAAACACTAAACATAATATCAGGTCTACTAGCAGATAAATAAAGAAGAGATCCGATCATACCTCGATATTGTTTTATGTCTATAGACTGACCAGATTCATCTTTATCTAAGTAACAATTAGTGCTCATCGGTGTAGACATGTGTTTTGCACTATCCATCCCAAATCTTTTGATCAATTCCTTGCAGTATTTGGATTGATTGATGAATATACCTTCTTGAGTTTGCTTGATTTGTAATCCCAGAAAGTACTTTAGTTCTCCCATCATTGACATTTCAAATTCACTTTGCATATCAAGGGAAAACTCCTTGCACAATGAATCATTAGTGGATCCAAAAATTATATCATCAACATATATTTGAACCAACAAAATATCATTATGCTTTCTCTTTATGAATAATGTGGTATCCACTTTACCTCTGGAGAATTCTTTTTCAAGAAGAAAATTACTTAATCGTTCATACCATGCCCTAGGGGCTTGTTTCAAACCATAAAGAGCCTTTTGTAATTTATAAACATGGTTTGGTTTATCAGAAATTTCAAAACCAGGGGGTTGTTCAACATATACCTCTTCTTGAATTAAGCCATTTAGAAAGGCACTTTTAACATCCATTTGATAAAGTTTAAAGTTCATTATGGATGCATATGCCAAAAGCATTCTAATGGCTTCTAATCTTGCAACAGGAGCATATGTTTCTTCATAGTCTATTCCCTCTTCTTGATTATACCCTTTTGCTACTAACCTGGCTTTATTTCTAATGATTATACCATGTTCATCTAATTTATTTCTAAAAACCCATTTTGTTCCTATGATAGGATAATTTTCAGGTTTTTCTACTAATTTCCACACATTGTTTCTTTCAAATTGGTTTAGTTCTTCTTGCATGGCAATGATCCAATTATCATCTACTATGGCTTCTTTTATATTTTTAGGTTCAATCATAGATACAAAAGCCATATTATTGCATAAATATTTAAGAGAGTGTCTAGTTGTTACCCCTTTTGAGATATCACCAATAATGTTGTCGAGGGGATGATCTCTTGAAGTTTTCCATTCTCTTGGGAGTGCATCATTGGATTTGCCTTCTTCTGGAGGATCTTCATTGTTTCCTTTGTCATTTCCTTTGGAATCTTGTTCATGAATGTTCATATGTTCTAAAGAATCTGCAATGTCATCTAGCATATTCTTTGTTGACAATATAGCATTAGATTCATCAAAGGTAACATGAATGGATTCCTCTATATTCATAGTTCTCTTATTAAATATTCTATATGCTTTGCTTTGTAAAGAATATCCAAGAAAAATGCCTTCATCAGATTTTGCATCGAATTTTCCTAGATTATCTTTACCATTATTAAGTACAAAGCACTTACAACCAAAAACATGTAGATGAGAAATATTGGGTTTTCTACCGTTAAATAACTCATATGGGGTTTTCTTTAAAATAGGTCTTATCAAGGCTCTATTCATGATGTAACATGCAGTATTGACAGCTTCAGCCCAAAAATACTTTGGAAGAGAAGTATCATTTAATAAAGTTCTTGCAATTTCTTCCAATGACCTATTTTTCCTCTCAACAACTCCATTTTGTTGAGGGGTTCTTGGTGCAGAAAAATTATGTTCAATACCATGTTCATCACAAAATAATTCAAAATCTTTATTTTCAAATTCACCCCCATGATCACTTCTAATGGATGCAATCTTGAGATTTTTCTTGTTTTGTATGACTTTAGCAAGTTTCCTAAATACTTGGAATGAATCACTTTTGTGTGTAATAAATAATGTCCAAGTATATCTAAAAAAATCATCAACTATAACTAAAGCATAGTAGTTTCCTCCAAAACTCATGGTTCTAGATGGACCAAATAGATCCATATGCAATAACTGTAATGGTCGAGTGGTTGAAACAACATTTTTAGATTTGAATGAGACTCTTGTTTGTTTGCCCTTTTGACATGCATCGCATAGTTTATCTTTTTCAAATTTCAATTTAGGCAAACCAACTACTAAATCTTTTGAAATTAATTTACTTAAGTGATCCATGTTTATGTGAGCAATTCTATTATGCCATAACCATGGATCATCATCTTTACTGAGAAAGCAATGATTGTTTTCTTGTTTTATGCTTAAGTCTATCATGTAAACATTATTGACTCTATGTCCTACATGCTTTACATTAATGTCATGCGTATGTTCTATAAGACATTTCTGAGAATCAAATGATACTAGATAGCCTTTGTCACATAGTTGACTAACGCTAAGCAGGCTGTGCTTAAGGCCTTCAACAAGTAGAACATTTTCAATGGAGTTTGAAGAATTTGTACCTATTTTACCCACTCCAAGAATTCTACCTTTGTTGTTGTCACCATATGTTACATGCCCGCTTTTCTTTGGAGATATGTGTGTAAAATTTGATGCATCTCCAGTCATATGTTTTGAGCATCCGCTATCTATGTACCACTTCTTTCTCAAAGATACCTGCATAATCAAGTTTTTGACTTAGGTACCCAAATTTTATTGGGTCCTTGCATGTTAGTATAACCCGAGGATCCTTTTGGGACCCATATCATTTTAATGTTACTATAATTTTTCTTGAAGTAGCAAGTTGATATGCCATGTCCTCTTCTTCCACAGTAAAAACAAGTAATAGAATTAGAGTTACATTTTTGTGTGGAAGTGAAAAAGTTTTTATGAACCTTTTGTCGTTTTTCAGATTTATACCCTAGTCCATTTTTATTAGACACATATCTTTGTTTACTTAATATAACATCTAAATTATTTCTACTATATGAAAATTTTGCAAGAGAATTTTTTTAACTCTTTAATTTCTTTTACATATTTATCACAACAACTACAAGAATCTGTTATTTTCTTGTCATTAATAGTGGAGATATTAACTTTTTCATTTGTTTTAGAGATTGAAACTTCATTTCTAAGAAGATCTAATTCTTTGTTTAATTTTGAAATTTCATTTTCTAAATTTGAAATTGTTTTCTTTGATGATGAAACTAATTTTGCAAGTTTAATTGATTCTTTATGCAAATCAGCAAATGCATCTTGCAATTCATCAAAGGAAATAGATAAGTTGTTTGAAGATGTTACCTCTTCATCACTTTCGTAACTTTTTGCCATAAGGCAAAGATTTATCTCTTCATTTTCAGAATCATCAGAGGATTCCAAATCATTTTCATCCCATGTGATGTATGCTTTCTTTAGTTTCTTCTCACTATGATTTTTCTTTTCAGATTTTTCCATCTTTTTCTTGAAGATGGGACAATCAACCCTCAGATGTCCAGGTTGATTGCATTCAAAGCATTTTAGAGTAGAGGATGAATTTTCTGTCCTTCTCTTTGATTTAAAATTTGGTCGCCTCTGATTTCCTCTTACTTTAAGAAATTTGTTGAATCTTTTTACAAAGAGACTTAGATCATCATCATCATCTGCATCATTATCCTGATCACTTTCTTCTTGAATTGAGGATGATGCTTTAAGAGCAATTCCTTTCTTTTTCTTGTCATTTTCTTCATTTTGGTGCAATCTCAATAGTTCCATCTCGTGTTCCTGCAACTTACCAAATAAAGTGGCAAGAGACATGTTAGACAAATCTCTTGATTCAGAAATAGCCGTTACTTTGGGTTGCCATTCTCTACTTAAACATCTTAGCACCTTGTTTATAAGATCTTCATTTTGAAATTCTTTGCCTAAGGCTGCTAGATGATTTACTATATGTGTAAATCTCTTTTGCATACTCTGAATATTTTCATTTGCATTCATTCTAAATAATTCATACTCATGAGTTAGTGCATTTATCCTAGATCTTTTAACATCTGTAGTTCCTTCATGTGTTAATCGAAGAGTGTCCCACATTTCCTTAGCACTCTTACAATTTGAAACTCTGAAATATTCATCCATTCCTAGGGCAGATGTTATTATGTTTTTGGCTTTTAGGTTGTATTGTACTCGTTTTCTATCCTCTTCAAACCATCTATCTCTAGGTTTTTCTATGGTTATGCTTTCACTTGATGAACTACCATCTATTGAAACTCTTTCTACTGTGGTGGGTATATAAGGCCCTATTTCTATGGCTTCCCAGATATTTAGATCTATTGCCTCGATAAAAATTTGCATTCGGGTTTTCCAGTAGTGGTAACCTTCTCCATTAAAGATTGGAGGTCTGTTGATAGAATTTCCTTCTGGAAATAAGGAATTTGCTGAGGCCATCTTTTTCTTGAAGCTTCTAAACCTTGTACAAGAATGAAGCTCTGATACCACTTGTTAGACAAGTGGCCTCAGATATCTTAAGAAGGGGGGTTGAATTAAGATATTCCAAACTGTTTCCCCTAATTAAAAATCTATTTTACTTTTTACTCAAGTTATGAATTCCCTTAATGACAATCTTCTTAAATATTAATTCAAATGAAGCAACTTGAATATGAATATAAAGCAATAATAAATAAAGGAGATTAAGGGAAGAGAAAATGCAAACTCAGTTTTATACTGGTTCGGCCACACCCTTGTGCCTACGTCCAGTCCCCAAGCAACCTGCTTGAGAGTTCCACTATCTTGTAAATTCCTTTTACAAGTTCTAAACACACAAGGACAATCCTTCCTTTGTGTTTAGAGATCCTTTACAACAAGAGACTCACAGTCTCTTAATCCCTTAGAGAATAAGAAGAAGAAGAAGAACAAATCTCTCTAGAAAGAGATGGATTTTACAGATTGAGCACTCAATTAATTCCTTAATGAATTGCAATTGAATTAGCCAAGGAATTCTTAAGAGGATAAAATGAAATTGCTCTTTGAGAGGATAAACACTTTGTTGTTCTAAAAATCTCTAAGCAATTTCGTGTTTAAGTCACATATATATAGACCATTGGTGGTCATGAGTAAAGCCTTTGAAAAGTTGTGACTCTTGAAATTATTTTTCTGAAAATCCTGTCTGGTAATCGATTACAGTAATTGTGTAATCGATTACAGCTTTTAAAATTTGAATTAAAACGTTTACTAACTGCTGGTAATCGATTACCAAAATTGTGTAATCGATTACAGCTTTTAAAATTTTGAATTCAAATTTTTATAGCTGTTATAAAACGTATTTGGCCACTGGTAATCGATTACATCCTCTGGTAATCGATTACCAGAGAGTAAAACCTTTGAGAAACACTTTTTATTTTAAATTACTTGGCCAAACCTTTGCTAATTCAATTAGGAATTCCCTTCCTAATATTCTAGTGATCATCTTGATGTTGTGACTTGTAATCTTGAAGTATTGTCTTGAATTTTAATCTTGAAAAGCCCATTTGCATCAATTGCAACACATCATCATGATCATCATCAAAACATCAAAACCAATTGCATCTACAAGCATTGTTTTCAAAACTGATTTACAAAGCTGTACTCAATTTCCATAATCATGTAATCGATTACCAATGTTTTAAAACGTTAGATTTCAAATTTCAAGAGTTACAACATGTGATAAAACCTTTTCAAATCATTTTAAACTTGTGTAATCGATTACACAATACTTGTAATCGATTATCAGAGTTTCTATACATTTTGATTTTCAAATTAAAACATGAAGAGTCACATCTGTTGATGTGTAATCGATTACACCTTGATGGTAATCGATTACCAGTAACTGATTTCGAAAAATAAATTACCATGAATTTCAAAAAACGATTTTTATAGAACTTTCTGATTCATTTCTCTTCATCTTTCTAAGAGTTTTTGTTCAATACTTTCTCTTTCTAGAAAAGTTCATTGACCAAAAACTTGTGCTACTCTTCTTCTTCATTCACTTCTTCCTCTTGCCAAAAGAATCGAAGGACTAACCGCCTAAGTTCTTTTGTGTCTCCCTTCTCCCTCTTCCAAGAGAATTCAAAGGACTAACTGCCAGAGAATTCTTTTGATTCTTCCCTTCCCCTTAAACAAAAGATTTCAAAGGACTAACCGCCTGAGATATGTTTTGTTTCCGCTTACAAAGATTCAAAGGACTAACCGCCTGAGAATTCTTTGTTCTAACACATTGGAGGGTACATCCTTTGTGACACAAGTAGAGGGTACATCTACTTGGGTTGTTATACTGAGAACATGAGAGGGTACATCTCTTGTGGATCAGTTCAAGTGGAGGGTACATCCACTTGATTGTTCAAAGAGAACAAGGGAGGGTACATCCCTTGTGGATCTTTGGCTTGTAAAGGATTTTACAAGGTTGAAAGAAATCTAAAGAACCGTTGGTTGCTTGGGGATGGATATAGACACTGGTTGTTGCCAAACCAATATAAATCTTGTGTTTGTCTTCTTCTTCCCTACACTCTTTGTAGAAGCAAAGCTTCATGATGAATCAAGAGTGATTCAAAGATTTTTTGATGATAACAAAGATGATAACAAAAGATTATGACGAAGGTGATGACAAAAAGCTCAAAGGTCAATCAAAGAATGAGTTCAAGATGTTCAAGATAGAATCAAGAACACTTCAAGATTTAAGAGGAAAGTTGAATTCAAGAATCAGGAATCAAGATTCAAGAGATCAAGATTCAAGACTCAAGATTCAAGAATCAAGAAAAAGCTTAATCAGGATTAGTATGAAAAGGTTTTTTCAAAAACTGAGTAGGACATGGATTTTTCTCAAAACATGTTTACCAAAGAGTTTTTACTCTCTGGTAATCGATTGCCAGTAGCAAAATAGATTTGAAAATGTTTTCAAACTGAATTTACAACATTCCAATTAATTTCAAAAAGCTGTAATCGATTATAATGTTTTGGTAATCGATTACCAGTGCCTTTGAACGTTGAAATTCAAATTCAAATGTGAAGAGTCACATCCTTTCACATAAAAGCCTTGTGTAATCGATTACACTAATTTGGTAATCGATTACCAGTGATTGTTTCTGAATAAATCAAAAGATGTAACTCTTCAAAAGGTTTTTGACTTTTTCAAATTGGTTTTAAGTTTTTCTAAAAGTTATAACTCTTCAAAATGATCCTCTTGACCAGGCATGAAAAGTCTATAAAAGCAAGGCTTTGTTTTGTATTTTTAATCATTCATTCAATCAATCTTTCTATACACTTTTCCAATCAATCTTATACAATCCTTTACAAGCCTTGAATCTCTTTGAACTTCTTCTTCTTCTTTGTGCCAAAAGCTTTCCAAAGTTTTCTGGTTTTCTAAACCTTGAAAACTTGTGGTATTCATTCTTTTCATCTCTTCTCCCTTTCCGTAAAAGAATTCGCCAAGGACTAACCGCCTGAATTCTTTTTGTGTCTCTCTTCTCCCTTTTCCAAAAGAACAAAGGACTAACCACCTGAATTCTTTTGTGTCTCCCTTCTCCCTTGTCAAAGAATTCAAAACGACATAGTCTGAGAATTCTTTTGATTCTTCCCTTTCCCTTATACAAAAGTATTCAAAGGACTAACCGTCTGAGAATTCTTTTGTATCCCCATTCACAAAGTATCAAAGGTTTAACCGCCTGAGATCTTTGTCTTAACACGTTGGAGGGTACATCCTTTGTGGTACAAGTAGAGGGTACATCTACTTGGGTTTGACTGAGAACAAGAGAGGGTACATCTCTTGTGGATCAGTTCTAGTGAAAGGTACATCCACTAAGGTTTCAAAGAGAACAAGGGAGGGTACATCCCTTGTGGATCTTTGCTTGTAAAAGGATTTTTACAAGGTTGAAAGAAATCTCAAGGACCGCAGGTCGCTTGAGGACTGGATGTAGGCACGGGTTGTTGCCGAACCAGTATAAAAACTCTTGTGTGTTTGTCTCCTTCTTTCTTACTCTTTTAATTTCCACTGTGCATTTAATTTCCGCTTTTACTTTCTGTTAAGTTTCTCTTCTACTCCTTATTCTCTTAACAACTTAGTAAAAGCCTTAGAAGAGTAATTTTTTAATTAGTAAAGGTTTAGGAATAATTAATTCAACCCCCCTTCTTAATTATTCTGAGGCCACTTGATCCAACACTCTTTAATTTCCGCTGTGTACTTTTAATTGTCGCTTTTACTTTTGGTTAAGTTTCTGTTTCTGTTCTTTACTTTCTTAACTTAGTAGTAAAAGCCTAGTTGAATCTAGTAATATTAAGAAGGATAAATTTTTAATTAGTCAAGACACATTAATAATTAATTTAACCCCCCCCTTCTTAATTATTCTGAGGCCACTTGATCCAACACCAAAGTGTGACAATCCATTTCCATCCTTCAATGGGGCGCATGATCGACCCCATAGCCTTATGTTTTCTTGCTTTGTAGAATAATCGAAGTTTTAAAAAAGAAAGGGGAAAACCCTAGGATTAATATTTCAGTTGATTGATTAAATGTCAAACAGCTCCATTGTCGTCACTCCAAAATTGTCAAGTGACTAAATCAAACAAAACATACACTTTGAGGGAGTCCCCAAAGAGATTTGCAAAAAGATAGGATGAGGTCTCATGAGTTATCACATCTTTCAGAAAGAGACAGTCAATCTGTGTTTTCCACAAAAAAGGAAAAGAACCAAAAAAAATCAAATCAAAATCAAAATCACAAAAATAGGAAAGAATGTCATGAGCATTACACAATTTTCATGATTCAAAACCTTTTGCATTACTAGCATTTCAAGATGAAGGTTACATGCATCTGCATCCCAAAAATCATATTCATATTAGGCTATAAGTGCGTAGATTTCTCTTCATATACCAATTTCCCAAATCTAATGTCCTATCTTTTAAGTTTAGGATGAGAGGCCCTCTCAAAGAGTCAATCTCTTGCTTTTTCATAAGGTTGAGCCCTTTGGTACTAGTACCTATTGACTTGTTTCATAGGACTCAACATCCTTTGCTTTATGATTTCATGGAACTCAAAGCCCTCACTTTTATCTTTCATAGGACTCAAAGTCCCCGCGCTTATCTTTCATAGGACTCAAAGTCCTCACTTTTATCTTTCATAGGACTCAAAGTCCTCGCCTTTATCTTTCATAGGACTCAAAGTCCTCTGTCTTTATGCTTTCAAAAGACTTCAATGTCTTTAGTCATTTACGCTTTCAAAAGACTACAATGTCATTATTTATATTTCAAAGACTTCAATGTCTTCAGTCATTTACGCTTTCAAAAGACTACAATGTCTTCATTTACATTTCAAAGACTTCAATGTCTTCAGTCATTTACGCTTTCAAAAGACTACAATGTCTTCATTTACATTTCAAAGACTTCAATGTCTTCAGTCATTTACACTCTCAAAAGACTACAATGTCTTCATTTACATTTCAAAGACTTCAATGTCTTCAGTCATTTACGCTTTCAAAAAACTACAGTGTCTTCATTTACATTTACAAGACTTCAATTTCTTCTTCCTTTTACATTTTACAAGACTTCAATGTCTTCTGTCTTTTACACTTTATAAGACTTCAACATTTTATGTCTTTTATAGGACTCAACGTCCTTGTCTTTGTGCTTCTTAGGACTAAACGTCCTCTGCTTCTATGCTTTGAAAAAAAAACTTCAAATGTCTTCTGCTCTACAGGACTTCAATGTCCTCTGTTTTACGTTTCATAAAAACTTCAATGCCCTTATGTTTTTTCGATTTCACTTTGTTGGTTTTCGCCAGTTGCCCGGTCGAATAGCAAGGTCGCTCGAATGAAACTAGTGTCCTTGTCTTTACTTCCCCTTTATTTACAATAAAATGTAAGTAAAGAGGGGCAGCTGCCATACCCTAATTTCGTCCAGGGACTATCATTGACTGATGTTTTGATTCTTGCTAGCCAAACTGTGTTGTTCAACACCAGTTGCCGCAAATGATAAAAGATCGTTTGATGTTTTGGTCAAGGATGCGAAAGATACCAAAAAGGAGGGGCAAAAGGGTCTTTTTAGGGAATTTTCTAGACCCCAGCTAGCCCAGGCTAGCCTCTAGCTCCCCTGGCCCCCAAATCGCTTAGGGGTGAAGGAACCAGCTCGCCTGGGCGAGCTAGCTTACTTCAAGATGAAGCATCAGCTCGTCTGGGCGAGCTGCCATGGTTCCAAGGGCCATTATTTGCTATAAATAGGCATGAGGGAGGCTGAGTAAGGGGTTCCAAGGTTCAGAAGTGGAGAGAATTAAGAAAGAAGAAGAAGAAAGAAGAGGAAACAAAGTTGAGGCGCTACTGAATCATGACCGCGATCATTCTTTACATCATTCCTTGTTCGGTATTCTTCATCCGACCATCGGTTAGTTTTGCTTTTAAGATTTGAATGTGATCTATGTACCCTTAGGGGTCCCCCTTGTTATTATGTGCACATCCGTCTTCTCCATCTATCATCAGCGATCTCGTTTTTCTTTGTAAAGTTCAATCTTAACCGATCACTAGTGTTGTAAAGTTGTCTTTAAAGAGATTGAAAGTTAACAAACAAAACCAAGATAAAACCAACTCATAACTAATTTCTTTTTATCAAATATCACTTGTGATCGTTTCAAGGTCCAACACCTTAACGATTCTCTCTGCTTTTCAAAATTTAATACATCGTTTCAAGGTCCAACGCCTTGAACGACTTTTTCGTTCGCAATTAAAATGAATCTTTCAAAAACATAAAAAACCAATTTAACACACAAACATTCAGACTTAAAGAACTACGTAGGTCCTAATTCCTCATCGCACCTGAGGATATGTAGGAGCAAGGACAACACCCTTGTCGATCTCAAAAAAATAAAAAAATATAAAAAGGAAAAAGTAAATAATTTTGAAGTCACGTTACACACACTCGATTAAAGGCTGCCGCCCCTTATGGTAGGTGTGTGGGGTGCTAATACCTTCCCCATGCGTAAACAACTCCCAAACCCTTCTTTTCAATATTCACAAACCTCTTCTTTTTTGTTTTTCTAACATTTTCCTCGAATAAACATTGGTGGCGACTCTCGCGCGTTTTCCTTTTTGGAAGACGCTCCTTTGGCTTTTCGCCCGCACTCCTGTTGTAGGTAGGTTGTGACAATTAGCATTTCAATTTTCAGATTATATCTCTTATATAAAAATTTTCAAAATTTTGAATTAAAAATATATCTTTTATTTTTTGATTTTTAGTTTTTAGTATTTAGGATATTTATCTTTTATTTTCAAATTTTAATATTTTCCTTTTTTAGTTAATTTTTCAAAAATTTAATAATCTTTTTTATATCTTTTATTTTCTATTTAAACTAATTAAACTAACCACTCTAATCACACTTATTCCATGTTTCTATTTTATGCTTAGATGTTAGGTACAAAAAGTAAAACGATCGTTCTAACTCCTCTTGATCCAGAAATCGAAACATTTTTCAAAAGCTAAAGGGAGAAGCTTTGTGTGCCAAGAAGCAACTGTTCAAAGAAGGGTCCTCTTCAAGCTCATCAAGTGAAACAACCAAAATAGATCACAAAAGAATGGCGAAAGTAGAGAAAACCATGGCAGGATTAGCAACTGATCAAGGAACCGACGTGAACCAACCCATTAGATTACCAAACACTAGGGACAACCAAATCAATTTCTCCTCATGGCTCCACAACAACCTTAACCACAACAAATTCATGGGTGCAAGCACTGAGGACCCCATGCTCATCTCACAAGATTTCTATAATTATGCATATCGGTAAGGCTGCCAGGTATTAACGATGAACATATTAAACTCTTACTTTTTCCCTTTTCTTTGTGAGGAAGTGTAGCCGATTGGCTCAACTCGCTCCCACATCATTCACTAACCACATGGGAGGAAGTCAAAGACAAATTCCTTAATCACTTCTTCCCTGAGTCTAGAGTTGAAACTATCAAGGAGCATATTGTTAACTTCACACAAGCTCCAACTGAATCTTTATTTGATGCATTGGAGAGATGCAAAGCCCTCCTAAAGAGTTATCTATGTCACAAATACAAACAATTCATGCAAATTTTAATGTTCATGAAAAGAAATCACCAACAATTGTAGGAGGATGATCAATGCATCGACCAAAGGAAACTACCTCAATAAAACCACCATTCAACTGAGGACCATAATTGAAGATTTGGCAACTAGTGAGAGAACCATAGAAAAAAACTGGTCAAATCCCCCAAAAGATATGTATGAACTTATTGCTCAAGATAACCTTTTAGCTCTTCAACAAAAGAATGAAAAAAGATGATAGAACTGAAAAACTAAGAGGGGATGAATTGGCTCTAAATCAAATCAAACAAAAAATATAGTTTTGAAAAACTTTCTTTTCAAAGGATCGTATCACAAACTTTTGTTAAAACTAATATTTAAGCAATCACCCTTAACAAAAAATCCTTTTGTTAAAGTTCTTTTTAAAAAAGATATTTTCTTTAAACCTCATCCAATTGAACAACAATACAATGAAAAATAAATATTAGATCAAGAGAAGATGTACACCAATTTTTATACCGATTCACTCTCTATCTCTAGAGAAACTACTCTAGTTATCTAATCCAAACCGAATCAGATTTTCACTCTGCATATAGAATTATTACAATTAATCACAATAAATCTCAGTTCCTACCCGAGGAAAAGAGACTAAGGTACCAAACCTTAGGGTCCTTTGTGAATAAAGGCCTAAAAGAAACCTACCCTTAGCTCAAACTAGAAAAATCTATTCTAGCATGCCTTCAGAAATTCATGCATATACTAACAACATGTAACACATAAAAAACTTTAGTCAAAGAGAGACACAACATGATCAATCAAGGGCAAAAACCTTTGCTTGACTTAATGAGTCTCTTCTTGATCTTTCAAGTAACTCACAACTCACCTTTTACCATGAGAGCTTCAGAAAAAATGAAGTCTAGAAATTGTGAGTCGCACACTTATTCTAAGCACTTTTTATTCTCTCTTTTTCCTTCTTCATCAAAGTGAGAACACGGGGTGGTTATTTATAGAGAAAACATTTATAACCACCTGTAATCAATTAAATATCCAATGTAATAGATTATTTCGAAGAAGTAATCAATTATTTTATCATTTCAATCGATTAAAGTGTTCTTTCCAACATTTGGAAAACTTTCAAGAATAATTTAATCAATTAGATTCTTGATGAAATTGATTAAAGTTTTGTTGATCACTTTTGGGAACACCTTTACAAATGAAGTAATCAATTATGATCACCTAGTAATCGATCAAAGTAGAGACTCAGGAAAAACCCAACAACCCTACACTAAACTATGTAATCGATTAAACCAAAACTAGAATCTCTCTGCAAGCTACAAACACTTGTGTAATCGATTTTGATCAGCCTTATAATCGATTAAAATAGAGAGTTTTATGCACTAAAGAAGTTTCTAACTTTAGAAACAATGATCCTGCATCTACATGATGATGCATTATGTACATATGAAAAGATAGAGACTAAGATGCAACAATCAATACAAATGTCACTCAAAGAGTTGGGCATGTAAAAAGACAAAACTTCTTCAAGCTCCAATGCTTAGTCTTCATGTTGCTCCCCTTATCTCTAACAAAGAAGTAGGTGCAAATAGAAGCCATGACTAATGTAATCCAACAAATCCCACAACAACTCCAAGAGGCTATCACAAACAAACCCCAATAAGCTTTCATGTGTGAAGAATGCGAAGGAGGCCATCAAACATCAAAATGCACTGAGGTACCAATTGAGGAGGTTAACTACATGGGAGGACAACAACAACTGTACAATAACTTCTAAAAAAGAGGTTTCCAACACATACATGGAAACTACAATCAAGCAGGAGTCAACAAAGACCAAATTTGTGGAACCGCACCACAAAGTTGGAAGAAGCCTTGATCAAACTCATCAAAGTGCTCATCACCAACCATAAAAACACCAAATTTGTAATCAAAAGCATGGAGACTCAAATAGGGCAATTGCCCAAACAATTGCAAACCTCTTCAATTGGCTTTTTTGCAGCCATCGAGGAGAACCCAAAGGGTCATTGCAAGGCTATTATCTCCACCATAGAGTGTGACATGGGAGGTGAAGAAAAAGAAGAAGAGGTAAAAGAAAACAACATGTTAGAGGAAGAGATAAAAGCACAAGCCAACCCTTCAACCCAAGATATGCAATCCTCACTTAATCCTCCATTGTTTGATTTTTGCAAGCTAAGCATCTATAAGCAAGGAGACGATGGGAGGATGGCAAAATTCGAGAAATACATGGAGATGCTACAAGGGAAGAAGGATGAACCACTTATTGAAAAACTCACATGGGACATGCTAAATCAAGTAAGGCCCACAAGACATTTGGAGGACAAGGGATGTTTTATGATCCCCATCACATTGGGAAATCTCTCTATCGACCATGCACTACTTGACTTTGGCACGAGTTGCAACCTCATGCCTCATTCTTTCTTTGAGAGATTGGTCGCCTTAACCTAAAGCCCACCAACATGACTCTACAATTTGTTGATAGTTCTAAAAAGAAAGCACTATGGAAAGAGGTAAACATGATATTAAAGGTAAATCATTTAACATTTATAACTGATTTTTTTGTCATGGATATAGAGGAGGACTAACAAGTTTCAATCATTATAGGAAGATCCTTCATAAGAACCACTCATGTAACCGTCAATGTTCGTAAAGGTGTCTACACACTTAGAGAGTGCAAAAAAACAAATGTTCTACTACATTTAAGGCATTGAAGATTTTCCCAACAAATCGGCTCACCAACAACACCAACATGCAACACCTTGGCAATTCACATGCCATATGTCAAGCTATTGACATTAAAAAAGCACTTATTGGGAAGCAACCTAACTTTATAACTCTTAATTTTCCATTACATTCATTTAGGATAGTTTTTAGCTTTAAGTTTGGAGTTCAAAAATAATTAAAAGTAAAAAAAATTAATGAAAAATGAGTTTAACGGCCAGCTCGTTAAAAGGACCACATACTTGCTTTCTAGGGTGGTGGCGAATAAGAGGAGATGATAAGGGCTCTTTAGCCCTAAGTGAAGCTATCCCTCTCTTTTACTTTTTATTAGTTTAGTATATGTGTGATAGTTTAGGAATATGTTTCATATTACGAAGATAAGGAAACACAACTGATTATGAAGCATCACCATTTTCTTGCAAACCCACCATTAAATTAAAAAAATTGTGCTTAAATTATTCTTTGTGTGGTTGAACTCAAATGCTAAAAGTGAAAACCATTGATTTTGCTTGATTGATATGTGTCAAACCCTAATTTCGTCCGGGGACCATTGTTGGTTGGCATGCGACCTTCATTTGACCACTTCAAAATGTTTAATACCCATTGTCATGGAATCCGTAAAGTTCCAAGACGTTTCGGAAAGAAAACAGCCAAAAATGCAAAAGTCATTCAAAACCGTTTTAAGGTCCAACGCCTTAAAACAGTCATCTTTGCTTTTATTGGTTAAAATGGACCATTCAAAGAATAAAATCAACACATAACTTTATCGCTTTTGCAAGAACTACGTAGGTATGATTTCCTCATCGCAATTGAGGATATGTAGGAGCAAAAGTCCTGCTTTTGTCGACCACCCCAAGAGATCGTTAATGGTCCAATGCCTTAACGTTTCTCTTCATTCATAAACCAAGAGATCGTTAATGGTCAAACGCCTTAACGTTTCTCTCCTTTCAATAACCAAGAGATCGTTAATGGTCCAACGCCTTAACGTTTCTCTCCTTTCAAAACCAAGAAATCGTTAATGGTCCAACGCATTAACGTTTCTCTCCTTTTCAAAAATCAAAAGATCATTTAAAGGTCCAATGCCTTAAATGACTTTTGTTCGATTAAAATATATCTTGCGGAAAAAGATGAAAACAACTTAACCAACATTTAGTTCTGAAAGAACTACGTAGGTCTGATTTCCTCATCGCAATTGAGGATACGTAGGAGCGAGGGAAACACCCTTGTCGACCACAAAAAGATAAAAAATACAAAAAGGCCCATAAAATATAAAAAAAGGGGGAAAAGGGGAAAAATACATAAAAACAAAAAAAAAGGAAAATACATAGTTTTGAAGTCATATTTTACACACTTGATTGAAGGTTGTCGTCCCTTGTGACGGATGCATGGGGTGCTAATACCTTCCCCATGTGTAAAAATAACTCTCGAACCTTTCACAATTAAATTTCGTAGACCACACGTTCTGGTTTTTCTGACATTTTCCTCGAATAAACGTTGGTGGCGACTCTGCAAGCCTTCCTCCCTTGAAAGACGCATGCGTGAGCCCCGTGTCGCCCTCCCGCTGAAGGGTAGGTTGCGATAGTTGGCGACTCCACTGGGGACTATTTTTAGAGAGTTAGGCCAATCAATCAGTGTGCAACATCTCATCATGACTTCTTCTTTATTTATGTTCTCCCTTTCCTTTTATCTTTGGTTTTTTGTCCATATTTGTACATAACCTTTGCTATGTTGTTGTGTTTGGTGTGTTCGTCTATCAATTACATTCACAGTTAGAAATACCCTTTTTCTACACACACATGACACCTACACCTCACACACACATTGAGATATTAGGCCCTATGTCTGGGTCTATATGAGCCATAAGGAGTGAAGGAGAATTTGTGGTCATGCTGGGTCTCCGACTCGCTTGATGACAGTGAAGCTTCATCTAGAGTTTTCCTCTTTTAGTGATGCATTGTCACTGATAGTCCCTATCGCCATAATGTATTACCTAAGAGGATGATATCTCTAGAAGCCAGTAAGGTTACATAAAACCACGCTTGGGAATTGTCACTAGAAGGGGACTTTTGGATCATTTCCATTAGATTCCTCAATTAGGGGCACATAGAAAACTCACTTTGGCATATTCCTTGATTGCATCATGCCTTTCTTCACGGCATCATAATGAACATATCGTTCCTGCATTTTTCAGTTATCATATTCAAGCATCATATTTTTGCATTGCTTCATCATGCATATGCATTCAACATACTTTTTGTTCGACCAACTGCATACCTTTTGTTTTCATGTTCGCTCATGCATGATCCTTGCATTTTCCTCTACAAAACAAAGAAAGTCACGATAAAGCACAAACAATGCATCATTCACATACATTCATGCTTTTCATTGGTTGCATTGCTCATTGCATTCTTTCCCTGAAAACCAAACTTTAATCATTGTTATCAAAAGGGAAGAACGCACTTTACGACACCCTTACCGAACGCATGCTAGAGCTGGAGTAATGGCTGAAGTAGACAAGGTGCAAGTGCGGATGAAGGCCGACATGGAGGCCATGAAAGAACAGATGGCCACAATGGTGGAGGCCATGATGAGCATGAAGAAGATAATGGAGGTCAATATGGCTGTAGTTGCCATTGTCAGCGTTGTTTCTAGGGTGGACCCGACTCCCCCATCTTGCCTAACCTAATAAATCATCGAACCTCAAATACGGGCGGCCCTCATTTTGTGCAAGTCCAGAACAAACATGTTTTATGCTGACTTGCTCCCATATCTACTTGATAATTCAATGGTTACCATAACCCCAGCCAAGGTTCCTCAACCTCCATTTTTCTGAGGATACGACTCGAACATAACATGTGCTTATCATGGAGGGCCCTCGGGGCATTCCATTGAGCATTGTAGGACCCTGAAGCATAAGGTGCAAGGTCTAATTGATGCGGGCAAGTTGAAATTTGAGGAGAATTGCTTGTGAATCCTGACATTCATAAGAGATGCCACACATGGGGCAATTTGAAGGTTAATGCTAGATGTCTCTAATGGCTCATTAGGATTTTCAAGTTTATGCCATTATTGTAAACCATAGTTACAATGTTAAATAATATGGATAAATTAGGCATCCTTGTCTCTCTCGTCCTCTCACAATTACATCTTTGCTTATTCAACTTCCACCGAAATGTGAGTGTAAGCCATTGGTTTGTTTGCTCAAGCGACCTGTGCTCCTAAGTTTTTCGACTTCCAAGACTATTCAATCAGAAATTACTCGTGCTACACATTTGGTGAGGGTGCCGTAAATAAGGAGTAAAGTATATAAGTTCAGAAAGAAAAAGAAAAAAACATTTGATTGACTGTGTTTTCAAGTAAAAATATAGACATTCATGTGACCTCATTTTATCATTCCTGAAAGTTTGTCTTTTTGAGAGAGAAGTGAGTTATCAAAAGTAGGAGTCGTTTGACTTAATCGGTCAACTGAAAAATCCTTCAACCGTTTCTCGTCCTTGAAAATCCTTTTGGAGAATCAACCGCTTCTTTTATTCTTCCTTGCTACAAGGTTGTGGAAACAAAACAACGATTGATACCTCAAAGCCCTACACTAGGGCAATAACGGGCACTGTGCATGAGTCTTAGGCGAACCTAGGGGCAGGTCAAAAGTTCTCACTAGTCGATGTTTTTAAACAAAAAAAGCGGGGAGTGACAAACCCTGGGATTTCAGTGGATTGATTAAACAGCTCCATCGTCGTCACTCCAAAATTGTCAAGTGAGTAAATCAAATAAGACATACACTCTGAGGGAGTTCCCGAAGAGATTTGCAAAGACAGGATGAGGTTGCATGAATTATCACCTCTTTCAAAAGGACAGTTAACCTGTCTTCCAAAAAATCAAATCAAAATCAAATCACAAAATAGGGAAAGAATATCATGAAAATTGTACAACTTTCCATTACATTGCATTGTTGCATACGAAGTCCGCATTTAACGCATTTCAAGACAAAGGTTGAATGCATCTGCATCCCTAAAAATCATGTTAACTACATAGATTTCCTACATCTAATATCCAATCTTTTGAATTTGGGATGACTAGCGCTCTCGATGAGTCAATCTCTTGCTTTCTCATAAGGGTGGACCCTTGAGTACTAGTACCTATTTCCTTTAGAGGGCTATACGCCCTCGCCTTTAGAGGGCTGCACGCACTCGCCTTTAGAGGACTGCATGTCCTCACCTTCAGAGGACTGCACGTCTTCGCCTTCAGAGGGTTGCATGCCCTCACCTTCAGAGGGCTACACGTCCTTGCCTTCAGAGGGCTGCACGCCCTCACCTTTAGAGGGTTACATGTCATCGCCTTCAGAGGGTTACACGACCTCGCCTTCAGAGGGCTGCATGCCCTCACCTTTAGAGGGCTACACGTCCTCGCCTTTAGAGGGCTACATGTCCTCGCCTTCAAAGGGCTACACACCCTCGCCTTCAGAGAACTGCACGTTCTCGCCTTTAGAGGATTTCATGTCCTCACCTTCAGAGGGCTACATGTCCTCCCCTTCAGAGGGCTACACGTCCTCAGCTTCAGAGGACTGCATGTCCTCACCTTCAGAGGGCTGCACGTCCTCGCCTTCAGAGGGCTACATGTACTTGCCTTCAAAGGGTTGTACGTCCTCGCCTTCAAAGGGCTACACATCCTCGCCTTCAGAGGGTTGTACGTCCTCACCTTTAGAGGGTTGCACGCCCTTTCCTTTAGAGGATTGCACGTCCTCGCCTTTAAAGGGCTACACGTCCTCGCCTTCAGAGGGTTGTACGTCCTCGCCTTCAGAGGGATACACATCCTCGCCTTCATAGAACTCAAGGTCATGTACCTTTAATGCTTAACCGAGGATTGCGCTCCTGGGTGAGGGACCAGTTCTTTCCTTTTATCAGTTCCTGGGCCATCCCCCCTGATCTTGGAGTAGGGCCAACTATGCGAGCACAACCAGAGGAGGAGGCTATCGCCCAGCTACTATGTCATGATGTTGCTACTTAGCAACGTTCTACCCAGCAACCACAACTTCGATCTCCCCTTGCCGAAGTGTCAGCTAGTTTATGCAATCATGACATAGGTAAGTATGCATATGGCTCAACTGATTTCTGATGCCATCTACTGTTTGCAAGGATTGTGCCCACAAGACACTCAATCGACCCAGAGAAGTCCAACAGGGTCCTGCGGGTTTCCAGCTCTAATTATGGGCCTCTATCAGTTCTACAGAGTGCTTGTTGCCCCCAGCAAGGTCATCAGGCCCCCTATTAAATAGGGTCTCCATCGAGAAGTACTGCGCCCCCAGGCAGGTGCAGGGCGAGGCACCACAGCAGCCTGGGGACGACCAGCAGCGGGCGACAGATGCACCACCACCACTTCCAGAGTCCACCTCAGCTCATTTACAAAGGCTGGAGCGTTGCCTACAACACATGGCCGACCAGCAGGCGGCCAACCACCGGGGCAGGTACGAGCAGATACTAGGCTCGTGATCGACAAGTTGTCATTATGCGTCCGGCTCAAGACATTAAAGAAGCGCTACTAGGAGGCAATCCAGAATTGGCTACGAAGAAGCTCCCCGCGAAGCGGTCTAGGAAAGGCACCATTGAAGAGGGTTCCAGTGCGGCCCTACAAACTGACGCAGGCCTTTTTTCAATAAAATGTAATCTCGGGTAACAACCATGCCCAGGTTACGAGATGTTTTTAATCTTTTGAAAAATGGCCAAAACAAAAAATAAACAAAAACAAAAAATATATTTTTTTGACTAAAAAGCCAAGACGCTTTCGAAAAGAGATAAACTCCAGCTCTTTCTTTGAAAAAGATTCACCGATCAAAACACAAAATGGTTTTGTTAAAAAAATGTGTATACACCTGAAGGGTGAATGCTGTGAAATTTTCCCGAATGAATGCATGAATTGATAAAAGAGCATGTTTTGGAAACACTGGGTTGACTTAAATAGGAAAAATGAATCCTGAGCCCTAGTGTCACATGACCATAAAAACTTGATGCTTGAGTGTCCACATGGGTTCATGCATGACCAGTTTTGCATAAAATTTCCAAATCATCATTGTTGCATGTGCATCATGGAGATAATGTGGGACATTCCTTTATCCCTGAACTGCTGGCCAAACCAATGCCCTGACATATATCATGTCCAATCATTCTACAAGCCATGAGCCAAAATCCCAACTCACCATAAACCTTGATCCAGGGTGAGAATGTCCATCCTCGCCCTCGGAAGAAAACAAAAAAAAGGAAAAGAAGTTCCTGATCAAAGATCGGAAGAAAAAGAAATTTTTCGATCAAAGATTGGAAGAAAGCAAAAGAAAAAAAGTTCCCGATCAAAGATCGGAAGAAAAACAAAAGAAAAAAGGAAAGATTCCCGATCAAAGATCGGAAGAGAACAAAAGAAAATATTCAAAAAGGTCTTCAGACCAGACAATATTTGAACAATACAAAATTGTCACAAGCAAACAAGGAAAGAAAGGAAACCACGACTTGAAGTGATGCAATCCTACCCCGCAAGGGCATTGGATAGAAGACTCCAAGTAGATTGGGCCAGAGATCCAAGGGAAGGCCCTAGGGTTCTCATGAGCCTTAGGGTAGATTTTGAGCCCATGGGCTAAGTATGAGCCCGCTTATCATTGTAAATATTAGAATAGGTTTTTTCCTTCATTTAGGCCTTGTATTTTGGCCATTCTAGTAGTATAGGGTTTTAGCCTTGTATTTCGAGGCATTTTGAGTAGTCTTTGTAGTAGGGACTTCTTTTGTATTTTCATGTATTTTGTCATGGGGGTGAGCTTAGCTATTAGAGAGGTGTGTGTAGCTAAGCTCTAGCTTCTTTAGGAATCTTTTCAAGGAAGCTTCTCAAGGAAGTGAGCTTAGTTATTATAGGGGTGTGCGTAGCTAAGCTCTAGCTTCTCAAGGAAGTTTTCTCAAAGAAGCTTCTCAAGGAAGTTTTCTCTAGAAAACTTCTCAAGGAAGCTACCTAGTCTATAAATAGAAACATGTGTAACACTTGTTGTAACTTTGATGAATGAGAGTCTTGTGAGACACAACTCAAAGTTCAACTTCTCTCTCTTTCTCTTCCTTCAATTTCGTGCTCCCCCCTCTCTCTTTCTCTCTCTCATTCTTTTCCTCCATTCAAGCATCCTCTCCAAGCTTCTTATCCAAGGCTCATCTTGGTGGTGAAGCTCCTTATTCCATGGCTTATTCCTTAATGGATGGCGCCTCCTCTCACCTCTTTTCCTTTGTCTTCCGTTGCATCTCCATGGTGGAAAATCACCATTGAAGGAACCCATTGAAGCTCAAAGATCCAGCCTCCATAGAAGCTCCACAAGCAAGCTTCCATCATGAAGTGGTCCTCTCTCTTTGATTACCAACCAAAATCTTATGCGCCAGCGACTTTTTCGCCCCGCACTAAACAAAAATAGAAAAGGAAAAGGCCCAAACACTCAGAGCCAAATTTCCCACCAAGAACAGTATTCCTAAAAAAAGTCCTATTGATCCATGATCACGCATGTAATCTTTGATTTGATAGGAAATGATTTGCAAAATCAAGTCATGACATATCTATGGTTCAGAATTAGGGTGAAACACTTGCTTGTGTGAGATTTACATACTCTGAATGATTTTCTTATATTTTCAGTTGGACCCAGTGTTTCCTCTAAATGGTTGTTTAGAAACAAAACGCTAACATCCAAAATCTCATTTGTGGTTACAAGAAAATTTTTATCAACATACTCTCCTTCTCCAATAGACACATTGTTTTTCTCCAAAAATTATATGTTGCTCTAATTAGTTAGAGGTTTTGTTTCTTTACTAAAGCATGTTCGCATTTTAGTGAAAGAACACCGAGACTATTTTAGTCTCACACCGCTTGCAAGAACTACGTAGGTCTGAGTTCCTTATCACAAATTAAGGATACGTAGGAGCAAAAGCCCCGCTTTTGTCGACCACTGTTAGTCACTTTATACGACTAACTTTTGTATAGAAATCATTTTCCAAAGCTTGTATAGTTCCCCAATTTATGGTTATTTTGGAGTAAATTTAGTAAATAAATCATGTTTTATGGTTAACGTTGTCTCTAGAACATTTCCATTGGATTTAATGATGAAATCTATGCATTTTCAGGTGAAAAAGAGGCTAAGTTTTGAATTGCAAAATGTAGCTGTTGGGCTAAGCGCTTATTCACCGCTAAGTGCAACTTCAGAGCGCTTAGCACAAAGGAGAATCTAGCAGAACATCAGCATCAAAGCCACGCACTAAGCGCGAGATCAGTGCACTAAGCGCAGCAGGTGTCTTCAACCAGGCTAAGCGCGAAGCCCAATTCCACTTACTCGCACTAAGCGCGAAGGTGGCGCTAATCGCAACATCATGATTTCAGGGCCTATTTAAAGCCTATCTTATGCAGAATTAAGGTAGACTTTTACAAAGCAGATAATTGGCACAGATTCCAGAGCAACCACAGTGCCTATTTCAGGAAAAGAGCCCTAGAAGCAGCAAAGAGGAGCAGCTGTTGCAGAGATACCTAGGTTTTGTAAGCTCATTTATTGTTAGGGTTTCTTTGCAATGGCTGGCTAAACACCCTAGTTGGGGATTTCTAATTAACAGTTGATGTAAATACATAATACCTAATTGATTATAATTTGTGTGTTCAATGCTTCATTCAATGCTTGATGTTTGTATGCTTTTGGTCTGATCACCCATTTGTGTGCACAGTTAGGTGAATTTAGCATTGGGAAATGTACTGTTGCCTTAGAACTTGATTGAAGCAGGATCGAAACTTAATCTTACATGAGGGATCTGCGGGTTAAGTTTTGGTTTTAATTATGTTGTTACAATAATGCTGTTTAGTTTACGCCTAGTCTTACATGACGGATCTGCAAATGAAGCTTAGGCTAAATTAGGCTAAACTTTCATAAGCTACTTGAGCTGAGTCGAGTTTTACATGAGGGATTTGCAGACGAAACTCAGTTTAAGTTAGTCTAAACCTAAGAGGGCTGTCTAAATCGGGCCTAGTCTTACATGAGGGATCTGCGGACGAAGCTTGGATTAATTCGGCCTGACGAGGGATCGAGGGTTTAGTAATTTAGGCTACAACATAGAACACAAGCGCATGATTGATCAGAGAAATATATTTCTATGCATCAGCTTGTTTGTTAGAAAGACCCAACATATCTACCTACTGCTGTCATTTTATTTACCTTGCATTTTATAGTTTTTAGCATACAAGTTTAGTTTAAATTCTGTTTGAAATTATCACTTATACATGTTCTCTCAACAATGCTTCAATTCTGAACTTAATTCAGGCTAACATTAGTTCCCTGTGTTCGATACTCGGATTCATCCGTTTTAATTTTAAATACTTGACGATCCGGTGCGCTTTCCGGTAAACCCCCATTAAAATTTCCTTGAGACATAAATGCACAAAAAGTAACTGCAATGGGGAACAAGCAAAGTATTTATGGCGCCGTTGCAGGATACCTAAACTATTAGTAGAGTTTAGTTCAAGTTGCAGCATTGCTTTAATTTTATTTTTTCAATTTTTTTATTCTTTTGACTAACATAGTAGTTTAGTACATTCATAGTTCTTTTGAACTGGATAACTGTTGTACTGTTCTTGTATGCAAAGAAGATCTTCTGCAGGTGATTTGATTCCCATTGATTTCGAGATTAACGCCACTTGTAGAAGGCGTAATCAAGAGAGGATTAGAAATTTTTTGCAGGACTTAGAGGCAGCAGCAATTCCAGAGGAAGAACCTCAATCTTCTGAGGCATCTTCTAGTTTTCCTATCGCAGAACATTCTTATTTAGATCCTATTGAAGACTACATTATGGTTGAAGAGCCAAGAAGAGTTACTCTGGAAGATTATTCAAGTTCTAATGTGCCATAATTCTTCACCAACATTGCACAACTAGAAGTTCAAGCACAAACCATTACTTATCCACCATCATTGATTCAGTTGATTCAGAATAATTTGTTTCATGGATTACCAAATGAAGATCCATATGCACACTTAGCCACTTACATAGAAATATGCAATACTATTAGGTTGACTGGAGTGCTTGAAGATGCAATTCGACTGAGCTTATTTTCATTTTCTTTGTCGGGAAAAGCCAAGAGGTGGCTTCACTCATTCAAAGGTAATAGTCTTAAGACATGGAATGAGGTTGTAGAGAAATTTCTGAAGAAATATTTCCCTTAGTCTAAGACTGCAGAAGGCAAAGCTGCCATCTATTCTTTTCATCAATTTCTCGATGAATCTTTGAGTGAGGCCATGGAAAGATTTTGTGGTTTATTGAGAAAGACTCCCACTCATGGATTCTCAGAACTAATACAGCTCAATATCTTTATAGATTGGTTAAGACCGCAATCCAAACAGCTATTAGACGCTTTTGCAGGTGGAAAAATCAAATTGAAGACCCCTGAAGAAGCCATGGATCTCATTGAAAATATGGCTGCAAGCGACATTGCTATTTTGAGAGATAGAGCTCACGTTCCTACCAAAAAGTGTTTATTGGAGTTAACCTCTCAAGATGCATTGTTGGCACAAAATAAATTGTTGTCTAAGCAACTGGAAGCCTTGACTGAAACACTAAGTAAGTTGCCAACTCAAATTCATTCTGCACATACTTCACATGCTTTTGTTTTGCAGGTTGCAGGATGTACCGTCTGTGGGGGAGCTAATGAATCTTGATGTTGTATTCCTATTGAAGAACACCCCACTCATGAAGTCAATTACATGGGAAATCAACCCAGAAACAATTTGAATGTAGGAGGATTTTCTGGATTCCAACATGGCCTGCAATATAATCAGCAGCAGGGACAATGGAGGAACCACCCTAGAAATCAGTTCAACAGAGATCAAGGTGGACCATCCACAAGGCCACAACAGCAAGGGCCTAGCCTCTATGATCGCACAACAAAGCTGGAAGAGACTCTAGCTCAGTTTATGCATGTTTCTATGTCTAATCAGAAGAACACAGAGTCCGCCATAAAGAATCTTGAGGTCCAAGTGGGACAGCTTGCAAAGCAATTGGCGGTAGATCATCAAGTAGTTTTACAGCTAATACAGAGAAAAATCCCAAGGAGGAATGTAAAGCTGTGATGACTAGAAGTAGAATGGCAATCCAAGGAGATGATAGCGAATTTGGAAAGAAGATGGAGGAACACAAACAACAGCTGGCACCTAAGCCAGCACTTGAACATGTTTTTGATTCTGTAAAACTTGAAGAGATTAATGAGGAGACTGAAGATGATAAGGAAGAAGAGGCACCAATAAAAGAGAAAGAAAAAGAAAGAATAAAAGAAGAAGAAAAAGAAAAAAAGTTGAAAAAGAAAAAACAAAAAGAGAAAATTGTTGATGATGAGATGAGGAAAGGCAAGAGTGAGGCAAACACTGACAAGAAGAAGGATACTACTCCAAATGAAGGCAAGGAAGTACCTTATCATTTGGTACCTTCCCGGAAAGAGAAAGAAAGACATTTGGTCAGATTTCTTGATATATTCAAGAAACTATAAATTACTTTACCCTTTGGAGAAGCACTTCAACATATGCCACTCTATGCCAAATTTTTAAAAGATATGCTGACAAAGAAGAACCGGTACATCCACAGTGACAAAATTGTGGTGGAAGGCAATTGTACTGCTATGATTCAACGCATTCTTCCACCTAAGCACAAAGATCCTGGAGTTGTCATGATACCGTGTTCCATTGGTGAGGTTTTTGTAGGAAAAGCTCTCATAGACTTGGGAGCTAGTATTAACTTAATGCCTCTCTCCATGTGCCGGCGACTTGGAGAGATAGAGATAATACCTACACGCATGACCCTCCAGTTAGCTGATCGTTCCATCACAAGACCATATGGAGTGATTGAAGATGTTTTGGTGAAGGTGAAAACCCTTATATTCCCAGCTGATTTTGTTGTGATAGACATAGAATAGGATGATGATATTCTTCTCATTTTTGGCTGCCCATTCATGTCTACTGCAAGTTGTGTAGTAGATATAGGAAAGAAGATGTTGCAAATGGGCATAGAAGATCAGAAAATCAGCTTTTATCTATTTCATGAAGATAAAGAACCACCTGACCGAAATGTTTGTTTTAAAGTTCATGTGATGGAGGAAAGAAGACCTGAGAAGAAGGTCCTTGAAGTGGGAACATTATTGGATCCTGGATAACAGGATGACGCGTCAAGCTAATGACGTTAAAGAAGCACTTACTGGGAGGCAACCCAACTTTTCTTTCCTTTCTCTATCTTCATTTTTATTTATTGCATGCAGTTAGGACATCTTGCTTGTGGTTGTGATTGATTTCGTCTTGTTTAGTAATGAACAAAAAAGGTTTTTAAAATCATGTGTGAAGAGATAAGCAGAAAATGACTTAGAAAATTTTTTAGATTGCTTATCTGCTAAGCGCAAACCTTGCACTAAACGCCATCTTTTCATGTGTTAAGCCGAGCTTGCTCGCGCTAAGCACAAAGACCCCTGATTGATTGGCTGAATGGTTCAGCTAAGCGCACATCACTGCGCTAAGCCCAACATCTTCACTATAAGTTACACCTTAAGCAATGGGCTTAACGTGGATGATGCACTAAGCGCCACTCCCTCTTTGTGTAAATTTATTAAAGTTGCGCTAAGCGTGCCATCCTGCGCTAAGCCCCAGATTTATTCTGTAAGTTGAGCTTTCAAGCTGAGCTTAGCGGGAAAGGATGCGCTAAGCGCCAACATCATTATGTTTAGAAGTCATTGGAAGTACGCTTAGCGCAGGTAGTGGCGCTAAGCCTGAATCACTCACTGTAAGTTGAAGCTTGATGTACGTTAAGCCTCACATCTCAGGCTAAGCGCATATTGCAGAAAGATTTTTGGTGTTGCAGAAAGTGCTAAGCGCCGCTACCGCGCTAAGCCCCAAATGCTTACTGGAGTTTACAACTTCAAGTTGGGCTTAGCGCGAGGCTAGGCTAAGCGCTAGTGTTTTAAACTCAAACATCACGTTGGCACGCTAAGCGCAGCTGCGCACTAAGCGTGCCATACGAATTTCAGCTTTTAAAAAAGTAGAGGCAGAGGCACTTGGGTTACTACCTTTGAACCCAAACCTCTGCAACCTCTCATTCCTGAGCATTCTCTTATTTCTGTTCTGTGCCTACTGCTCCTATGCATCCTTCTTGCTTCTTTGCAAAGACAATCCATGTAAGTTAGCATTTCTACTTTTACTCTCATGCTTCACACCTTAGGATAGAGGATTTGTGTTTTCTTAGTTAGCATTGCTATTAGGTTAAGTTACTTAGTTTTAGGGTTAGGTATTTTAGGACTTTAGGTAGTTTAGAAGCCCATTAGGGGCAATGTGGTTAAAAAGGGGTGAAAAACCCCTGTGTATCTTTCTGCGATACGCGATGAACGCGCTAAGCACGCCTGCTGCGCTTAGCCTGTTTATCGCAACTATTAAAATTTTTCAGATTTTTGATGATCGCGCTAAGCGGACCATGTCGCGCTAAGCACGTTCATCTTGGCTGTTGAACCAAAACGGTGCAGACACTAAGCGTGCCTATGCGCTAAGCATCAATGGTATACTGAGATACTCAGAGTAGTTCAGGCGCTATACCCAGCTTGCTGAGCTAAGCGCCACTTAGGTTCTATTTCTTTACCTTTGTAATAAGGCTAAGTGCGCCTGTGCGCTAAGCCTCAGTTTTTGTCTGTGAGGCTGAGCTAAGAGCCAACATGCGGCGCTAAGCCCCAGTCCTCTAATGTTTCTAAAATTGTAGACTTAGGCTAAGCGCCCCAATGCGCTAAGCCTATTTTGCAGGAAAAAATGTTTTCTGTATCTTCGAGCTAAGCGTCAGCTTGCTGCGCTTAGCGCTTGTTTTAATTTCATAAGGCACGCTAAGCGCCAGCATGCTGCGCTAAGCGCCCAGCTCTGTTTTCAGTTTAATTTTTTTGTTTTCTTGAGAATAAACCTGTACTAATCTCTTGTGTTTTGTCTCATATTTTGCAGATGGCATCTCAGAAAATAAAATCCATTGCTTTTTCATCTTCTCATATCAGATATGATAGATACAAATTTTCTTCCCCTGAAGCATGGGATCGCTACACCAACAACATCTTCGGCAGAAAGATCATTCTTGAAAGAAATGTGCAACTGCTATTTAATGACTTTGAGGAATTTCAAGGGGAGTTAAATAGGAGGAACTGGCATAAGAAAATCACGAATTTGGAAGAGGGAAGCATAGATGTGGCACTTGTAAAAGAGTTTTATGAAAATGTTTATGATCCTAAAGACAAGTCACCAAACACAGGTCAAGGTTAGAGGGCAATGGATTCCATTTGACTCAGATGCCCTCAACTCTTTTTTAGAAACACCAGTGGCCATAGAGAAAGGAGAAAGTCTTCCGGCATATGCAAGATTTGTGTTGCTAAGGCCAAACCAGCAAGAGTTAGCAGCCTGTTTGTGTATCCCAGGCAAGGGATTTGAATTGAATTCAGACGGACTACCTTTGAAGATTTTAAGGAAAAATTTGACTACTCTTGCTCAAACTTAGAGTGTCTTTTCTTTTTCTAACTTGGCCTCCACCTCTCATACTTCTGACATCAATTTGGATAGAGCCAAGTTAGTGTATGCTACCCCGAGCGTCAAGTGGCAGGCGGAAATACCCGAAGCGGTTATCCGTACACACATAGTTCTGCTACCCCGACCTATGAGAAGTCAGGTAGCCATGCGGAGATACCCAAGGGTTATCTGCACACACACACAAATCTATTACCTCGACCTGTGAGAATCGGGTGACATGAAGAGACACCCAAGGGTTATCTGTACACACATTTATGCTACCTCGACCTGTGAGAAGTCAGGTAGCATGAGGAGATGCCCTATACGGTAATCCACACACATTTCGAAGACAAAATGTCTTCAGTCATTGCATGCCTTCAAAGGCGACAATGACCTTCATTTACATTTTGAAGACCACAATGTCTTCAATCATTGCATGCCTTCAAAGGCGACAATGTGCTCATCAACATTTCGAAGACGACAATGTCTTCAGTCATTGCATGCCTTCAAAAGGCGATAATGTCTTCATTTGCATTTCGAAGACGACAATGTCTTAACCTCAAAAACTTCAATATCTTTTTCCCCTGTGCTTTGTAGGACTCGACGTCCTTTGTTTGTACACTTTTAAAAAAAAGAGTGAAAATGAAAATGAAAATTAATTAAACAAGAAAAGAAGGAATTTCAATGTCTTCATTCCTTCATGGGTTTTACTACTTGAATTTGCGCTAGTGGCCGGTCGGGTGAAGATTCAGCTCGAACGAAATTAGTATCTTATCTTTACTTCCCTTTTATCTCCAATAAAATATAAGTAAAGAGGGATAACTATCATACCCTACCCTAATTTTGTCTGGGACCATTGTTTGTCGGCATGCGACCTTCGTTTGACCACTTCAAAATGTTTAATACCCATTGTCATGGAATCCGTAAAGTTCCAGGACGTTTCGGAAAGCCAAAAACACAAAGCGGGGTGAACTTATCAAACACAGGGGGTGCGCTTAGAAAACTTCATCCAGAACATTCTAGAAGGGGGTGAACTTATCAATTACAGGGTGCGCTCAGAAATCTTCCTCAAGAAGTCTCTGGGCGGCAACCACCTCCATTTTTTTAAAAAATGGCATCCGGGGCTTCCGTAATGCTTACGTAAAATTTTCAAAAACCTTGGGTTAGCATATTTCACTTAATATTGGTGAAAGGGAAGAGAAAAAAGAGAAAAATCAAGTCTGAAATGCTTCCGTAAGGCTTCCATAACTTTTCTGTAAAGTACGAAAAGGGGGGTGAACTTAGTAATTGGGGTGCACTTAGAAATCTTCCTCAAGAAGCCTATGAGCGGCAAGCACCTCCCCATTTTGGCTATAAATAGGGGGAGGAGGCTGAGTTTCAAAGGCCCTTGACCCCTATGCTATGCATTTCAGTTGTTTTTGGTGAAAAAAACGTGTTTCCGTGAAGAAAATCCAAGTCGAGGTGCTTCCGTAACGCTTCCGAGATGCTTCCGTGAGAAAATCTGTGAAGATTTCTCGCCGTTCTTCATCCGTTCTTCGCTCGTTCTTCGGTCTTCAATCGGTAAGTGTTCGAATCTGAGACTTTCAATTCATTTCTTGTTTTGTTTTCTTTCATCTTCATCTCGTTCACTTTTTAATTTTCTTTTCTTCCGCTTTTAACGAGCTTTCTACCATTTATTTAAGCCGTTATCTCGCCTAATAATTGATAAAATGAATTTCAACCGATCATTTGTGTTGTAATCTCGTTTAATCACTATTAAAATGAAATTCAACTGATCGTTCATGTTGTAACTTCGGTTAAATAAAAAAAAAGCAAAATAATAAAAAATAATCAAAATATCTTCAAAAAAATAATAATAAAATAATCAAAATATCTAGAAAAAAATAAAAAAAAAATCAATTGTACGTTTTTCTTTGAAAGTTTCCTTGAATGAATTGAATAATAATCAAAGTGAAACTAAGGTTAAAATCAACTCACAAAGCAAGCTTTGTCTACAAAAGTCACTCAAAACCATTTTAAGGTCCAACGCCTTAAAACGGTCCTCTTTGCTTTTATTGGTTAAAATGGACCATTCAAAGCATAAAATCAACACATAACTTTATCGCTTTTGCAAGAACTATGTAGGTCTGATTTCCTCATCGCAATTGAGGATACGTAGGAGCAAAAGCCCCGCTTTATCGACCACCCCAAGAGATCGTTAATGGTCCAACGCCTTAACGTTTCTCTCCTTTCAAAAAGCAAGAGATCGTTAATGGTCAAATGCCTTAACATTTCTCTCCTTTCAAAAACCAAGATATCGTTAATGGTCCAACACCTTAACGTTTCTCTCCTTTCAAAATCAAGAAATCGTTAATGGTCCAACGCCTTAACGTTTCTCTCCTTTTAAAAAATCAAAAGATCGTTTAAAGGTCCAATGCCTTAAACGACTTTTGTTCGATTAAAATATATCTTGCGGAAAAAGATAAAAACAACTTAACCAACATTTAGTTCTGAAAGAACTACGTAGGTCTGATTTCCTCATCGCAATTAAGGATACATAGGAGTGAGGGAAACACCCTTGTCGACCATAAAAAAGATAAAAAAATACAAAAAGGCCTATAAAAAGCAAAAAAAAAAAAAAATTAAAAAGGGGGAAAATACATAAAATAGAAAAGGGGGAAAATACGTAGGTTTGAAGTCATATTTTTCACACTTGATTGAAGGTTTCCGTCCCTTGTGACGGACGCGTGGGGTGCTAATACCTTCCCCATGTGTAAAAACAACTCCCGAACATTTCACGATTAAAGTTCGTAGACCACACGTTCCGGTTTTTCTGACGTTTTCCTCGAATAAACGTTGGTGGCGACTCTGTGCACCTTCCTCCCTTGGAAGACGCACCCATGAGCCCCACGTCGCCCTCCCGCCGAAGGGTAGGTTGCAACAATATGTGTAATGAGTTTGTCATAAAACACTGAAAGCAAATAAAGCAATTTGTAGACCTAGCCCGGTGAGTGAGTGATCCTTATAATGATACAGATATATATTGAGAGACATTCTTATTACACTCACAATAGACTTTGATTGAATCTCTTGTAGATTGATTGCAATTGTATGCATTGAAATGATCAAGGCCATGTTTACATGTTTAGCCAAGAGCCAAAAAGCCTACCTTACATTGTTTATCCGTTGCACCATACTCTAAGCTTAATTGATGTATTAATTTCTAATTCCCTAACCTGGAATTTATATGTTTATATATCCACTACTACCCTTAACTTAAAGTATAGGAGAGCATAGGCCTAGGAATTAGGAAAAGTTTTGAATGACAATGCACCATTTAAAGGGAACAAAATAAAGGGTACCAACAATCTATCACGTGAACAAAGGCTGAAAGTATTATCCTCATTTTCTCTTGTAAAGTATTGAAAAAGGAAAAATCTGAAAAAATAGAAAAATAAAGAAAAACAAAAGAGAACCAAAGTAAACAAAAAAAATCAAGAATTAAAGACAAAGCAAAGAATGTATGAAATTGAAAATATGGGGTACCAAGGATTGGTAGAAAGTGAATGAAAATCCAATGAATAGAATAAACATTTTCCTTCCTTTGAGTTACTTTCACATATCTAGTAAAACCAATTTTTCTTATTAGCCAAGCCTCATTACAAGCTAAGAAAGTCCTTAGTGATTGATAAGTTCTAAATTCTAATTATTTTTGGGATTAAATTGTTAGCACTTATCCTTTGATTGTAATAGTTTTGTTATAAACTTCCCTTAAATCTAGTTGTTTATATATATTGTACATTTACTAATATTGTTGTTTAAATATGAAATATTCATCCATGATTTTGTAGGTTTTGATGGTTATTTGTTAGATTTAGCAACAAAGCCAAACGGAAGGGCAAAATGGACTTTTCATGAAGGTTTCTAACCCTAAATTTGCCCAAGCTAGCATCCAGTTTGCCTGAGCTAAGATGTAACTTCAGCCTTAAGCAAGCAACTCACTTGGGTGAGCTATAGCTCGCTTGGGCGAATGGATACCTTCACCATTAAGCCACAATTCGCCTGGGCAAGCTACAGCTCGCCTGGGCGAATTTCCCTACACTCCTTGGTTGTTTTCTAAAAATAGCCATGCATGGTTGAAGTGAAGGAAGATCTAGCATCCTAAAACCCAGAGAGAAGCGCAGAAGAAGAAGGAGAAGAGGAAAAGTGGAGCCGAGGCGCTACAAAGTTATGATCGTGGATCACTTCCTTCATCATTTCTCTTGTTAGTCTTGTGCTCTGCGCAATGATTAGTTAGTTTTTCATAAGGATTGGATGTAATCTTTGTACCCTTATGTATCCCTTTTGATATTATATACGTATTAATCTTTTCTACACATTATTGGTAATTTCATTCTACTCGTAATGCTTGATTCTATTTGATCACTAGTGTCATGAAATTAGATTTTAAGTGAGACTGGAAAGTAATCTTATAATTTGAACCAAATGATTTTACTCTTTACGTTATCTTGCTAGGAATAGAGCATAATGTTTTGATTCCAAAAACCACGAGAATATAATTGTAATTCTGGGATATTTACTGCATATGCGAGGGATCAATATTTAATAAATATTCTTAGGTTCCAAGTGTGAGGAATTGACTTGGGATAACTATGTGTGCATCAGTAATATTAGAAAATGATTTATATATGTCAATCTTATTATGATACTAAGGGTATGAACGACGAAATCCAATCCTATGTTTTCTTAAATTAATTCAAGTCGTTATTATTAAACTTTCAATTTGATAGGCTATTTTCCTTTGTAAATTTCTGTTGATTTTGTATAAATTCCCTCTTTTATTTTTTCTTACCTTTGTGCTTATTTCTTTCATTTTAATCTTGTATAAAATAACATGGCTGAAAGAGGAGAAGGAAATAGATCACCAAGGAGGACTCTAGGTGACTATGCTTATCAACAAGGCCCAAAACATTACAACAGCATAGTCATTCCCCCTTTCAACAATAAGGTCATGGAATTAAAGCTAGCACTTCTTAGTCTAATTGGCTCACATCCCTTTGCAGGAATGGATCATGAGGATCCATACACACATTTGTCTACCTTCATGGAACTATGTAGTACTATGGGAGCTTCTGACGAGGATGTTGAAGTTGTCTACCTCAGAGCTTTTTCATTTTTCATTAGCAGGTAAGGCAAAAACATGGATCACATCCAAATAAAAGCCTCAACACTTGGGAAGAGGTGGAGAGAAATTCATAGTGAGGTTCTTTCCTCCTTCAAGATTTATCAGTGCAAAAATCTGCCATCGCGACTTTCTCCCAAGGATCTGACAAACCTCTCTATGAGACGTGGGAAAGATTCAAAGCTTTATTATGGAGGTGCCCAAACCATAACTTGGATGATGTTGCACAAATGCATATCTTCTATAGTGGTTTGAAACCTCAAACCAAGATGATCCTTGATGCCTCATGATGTGCCATCATTTTCTTCTATTTTCTAAACCCTTTTTGTACCATTTTAATTATTGATTGGTCTTAATTGTTAATTAATTAGGCAGTTTTATTATTTGGGCTCATTTAGCTAATTTGATGTTTTTAATCTAATTTTAGGAATTAATGAAACATTGGGCTTAATCCGGATTTTGGTTATGGACTTGAAGAGGGCAAATAAAGCAGCGCTTATCTTAGTTAATTTCTAATTAGGAAATTTCGCAATTTTATTTTATGTTGTTCAGTGTTTATTTCGTTTTGGGCCAGAGTATTGTAATAGGGCCCAGTGACTTTGAGTGACTCTTTTTAAATAGCTGCCTTGGGATTCATGCAGGGCATTCTATTCTGTTATGCTATTCATTATTCAGAGCTTTGTTTTAGGGTTTTCGTTTTTCTGTTTTGATGCTTCTGAGTTCGTAATGCAATTTTACGTTTTCTGCTTCTAATTACAATTTCGTTCTTGATTCTTCTTCTACTCTCATTTACGTTTCTATTCCATTTTACATTTCTGTTCGTTTACGTTTCTGTTCATTTACGTTTCCGTTCATTTACGTTTCTGCTTCATGTTTCAATTGCGTTTTCTGTTTGAATCCATGGAAGGCTAGATTTTCTGGTGTTGTTTCCTTTTGAGGATGAAGCCCAACTCTCTTTGAGGTTTCGCTTGTAATGTGGTTTCTTGGCAGTTCTCCCTTCACCAGTATCCCAAATTCGTGAATATTAATCAGTGCACGCTTCGTGTTCGATTAATTGCCTCTGAGCCTAACTTGCATTCATGCTTAATGGACGAAGGGCTAACTGGTGTATGTGGTGCCTAATCACGTATCACGAATAGGCCTTAAGCTTTGGTGACTGTGTGCAACCACAGATTTTACATTGAGTGTCCTCATTAATATCTTCTATAGTTGGTTTTGCATGAATTTCTAATTGTCATAACATATGACTGATGGATATGATCTAGGCATTCTTTCTTTCTTTACATTTTATGCAATTGGCCAAACAGCTATCCCAATGTATATTATCTTACTATTTGCAAAACCCTTTGAGACAAACACTTGATATTTTGTTGGAACACTAACCTAGGCCAAAAGTTCCTACCTTACCTTAGGTTAAGAGAGGAAGGGTGGTTTGATGGGGATTTCTATCATTTGGCAGCTAATGTGATGGGTATTAAAGGAAATTAAATATTTATCAGAAAAGAAAAGAACAAAATTAGAAAAGAAAAGAAAAAAGAAAAGAAAAAGAAAAAGGAAAAACAAGTTCTTTATGGATAAATAAATGTTTGAATCATGTAAAGAGTTGTTGTAAATATCTAAATAGAAAGACGTGATAACTTGGTTGAAAAGAAAAAGGATTGGAACTGATCGTTTGTTTAAGTTACTAGAAAGATTTTTATGTTTGCTCTCCTATTCTCAAGGTATGTTAGAATATCTAGAAAAACCAAGATTTCCTTCAAAATCAGGCCCAACCTTAAAAGACCTATTGATCCATGATGATTATGCACATTATCTTTGATTTGATGGGAAATGGCTTGCAAAATTGATTTATGACATATTCGTGATTAGAATTGAGATGAAACACTTGCCTGTGTGAGATTTGTACACCTTTGAGAGGTTTTCCTCTGTTTGAATGAATCCAATGTTTCGTCTTATGCTATTTAGAAACAAAATGGAAAATGATCTTAATCTCATTTTTTGGTTCTGTGAATTCCATCTTTGTGCTTTCATTTTTCATTGTTGCATTTTGAAAAATGTTGTTCTTATCAATTTGGGGAGTGATTCTTTGCAAAGCAAGTTCATAATTTTTGGAGCATATTTATTTTATACTTATACTATTGTTATTTTTAATTTTTATTTACTTTGCTTGATGACAAGAAAGATTCTAGGTTGGGGGGACTTCATAAGTGTAAAATTTCAGTTATTTTTAGGATTATATTGTTAGCACTTATTCTTTGATTGTAAAAGTTTTCTTATAAACTACCCTTAAATCTAGATGTTAATATATATTGTACATTTACTAATAAATTTGTTTAAATATGAAAGATTCATCCATGATTTTGTAGGTATTAATGGTTGTTTGTTAGAGTTAGAAACAAAGCCAAAAGGAAGGGCAAAATGATCTTTTCATGAATGTTTTTGACCCTAAATTCGCCCAAGCTAGCATCCAGCTCACCTGGGCTAAGATGTAACTTCACCCCTAAGCAAACAATTTGCTTGGGCGAGCTACAGCTTGCCTGGGCGAGTGGATACCTTCACCATTAAGCCACAATTTGCTTGGGCGAGCTACAACTCGCCTAGGTGAACTTCCCTGCACTCCTTGGTTGTTTTCTATAAATAGCCATGCATGGTTGAAGTCAAGGAAGTTCCAGAAGCCTAAAAACCAGAGAGAAATGCAGAAGAAGAAGGAGAAGAGGAAAAATGGAGCCGAGGCACTGTAGACTTGTGATTGTGGATCACTTACTTCGTCATTTCTCTTGTTAGTCTTGTGCTCTACGCAATGATCATTTAGTTTTCTTAAAGATTGGATATAATCTTTGTACCCTTATGTATCCCTTTTGATATTATATATGTATTTTCTACTCATTATTGGTAATTTCATTCTACTCATAATGCTTGATTCTATTTGATCACTCGTGTCATGAAATTGGATTTTAAGTGAGATTGGAAAGTAATCTTAGAATTTGAACCGAATGATTTTACTATTTACGCTATGTTGCTAGGAATAGAACATAACGTTCTGATTGCAAAAACCATGAGAATATAATTGTAATGTTGGGATATTTAATGCATATGCGAGGGATCAATATTTAGTAAATATTCTTAGGTTCCAAGTGCGAGGAATCGACTTGGGATAACTGTGTGTGCATCAGTAATGTTAGAAAATGATTTATATATGTTAATCTTATTAGGATACTAAGGGTATGAACGATGAAATCCAATCCTATGTTTTCTTAAATTAAATCAAGTTGTTATTATTATTTCCGTTATTTACGTATTTTTTACGCACTAAATTATTTTATTTCTGTATTTTTTGTATTTTCGTTTTTTCCGTAAATCCATTTTTTTAATTTTCTTTTACTTTAAGTTGTCTTTAGTTAATCAAACCAAAACCATTGACATTCGATTAAATTTGTACATAACTATCAAACTGATAACCTTTATCCGAATGAATTAAGTGAACTCAAGTTCATGTGGAGACGAACTCTTTTATAAATGTGAAACGTACAACGACAATTGGTACGCTTGCCAAAAGTCCTAACAAGTTGAATTATGGTGTCGTAACTTATGAATTGAGTGAAACACTTACCCAAAGCTAACTCAAAAGCTTAAGAGTGAAACACTTATTTGAGGATAAGTTGTTATGCCATTAAATTTGATTGTCATTCTTGTTTCATATTTCTAACCTTGCATTTTATTAGGTTTACCTAAAAAGTTGAATGTGGGAACCATACTTAGTTGATTGAGGCACATGAACAAAAAAAATTTTGACTAAAAGGGAATGCAAGAAGAATGTGTATGTAACTTGTCATTATGTATTCTTAGTCTTTAGTTTTAATTTGTCTTTTGTTTTTGAGTCTTAGTTTAATTTTGTTTTTGAGTCCTTACTTTTTTAAGTAGTTTTTACTGTTTTAGTTAGTCTTGCTTGAGAACAGACAAGGTTCTAAGTTTGGATTGTTGATAGACGTCAAATTGATTGGATTTTCATATGCATTTTGTGACGTTTTGGCATTTTAGTTAACTTTAGGCCTTGTTTTGAATCAAATTAGCTTGAAATTTAGTTTTTTACTTTGTCTTTGGTAGAATTTTATGTTTTAGTTATTTTTAATGAATTTTTGATAGTTTTTCAGAAGAAGAAAAAAATGTCATTATGGCAAGAGCTCTAGAGGCCCAAAATCAACAGAAAGTTCTGGAATGAGAAATTGCGGAAATTGAAGATAAAAGCTAGAAAAATCAAGAGCAAGATATTTTTCAAAGATAAATAAGCTGAAGAAGAAGATAATTACTTGAATTAATTACATATTATTTGTTTTTAATTTCTTATGATAATCAATACTTAATCAATCATTCCTTAAACATGATCCTTCATGAACATCCTTACTTTCACAATTATAAAAACTTGAATCATTATGAAAAACTTGATTAATACTTGAATGAGAGAAAAAGATCAGATCAAGGGAAGAAAGATACAATCTTTTATATTGGTTCACTCTCTAATTCTAGAGAAGCTAATCCAGTTATCTAATCCACAACCTGAATTAGATTTCCAGTATGCATTAAGAATCCTTACAAGCAATCACAACCAATCTACAATTGCCACCCCAAAAAAAAGAGACTAAGGAACCCAACACTAAGGTCCTATGTGAATATAAACCTATGAGAACCCTACTCTTAGCCCAAACTAGAAAGCCCTATTCTAGCATGTTTTAAGCGATTCATGCATAACCAAAAAGACCATGTAAAAACCATACACAATAAAAACAAGTAAGAGAGATACAACCTTACCAATCTTTCCACAAAATCCTTGCTGGATTGAGAAGGTGATCTTCTTCAACTCAAAAAACACAACTCACTTCCAAGAAAAGATCTTCATAACCAAACGATTAAGAAGTTGGGAGTTACTAAAATGCTTTTTCTTCTCTTCCCTTTACTACTAAGAATAGCACGAGATCTTTCTCATTCAGAAACTAATGGGTTGTTTTCGAGATATTGAGTTTTCTCTTGATGTGTTTCGAAGTGAACACAAGTTGGTTATTTATAGAAAAAAATAGTTATAACCGCCTATAATCGATTAAATCTATAAGGTAATCGATTAATTCAATGAAGTAACCGATTAGATTATCTAAGTAATCGATTAGTATTCTTTCCAACATTTGGAAACAACTCAAGAACAATGTAATCGATTGGATGCTCTAAGTAATCGATTAAAGTGCTCATGTTCACTTCTGAATAACTAACTGAGAGAGAAGTGATCGATTAATCCACTTGGTAATCGATTAAAGCAGAGACTCCTGAATAAATCATTCATTGTCTCAAGCAATAGAGTAATTGATTATGAGACTATTGTAAGTGATTAAACCGATACGAGATTCAACTCTTTAAGCTTCAAACATCTTGTCATAATCGATTATGGTGAGGCTGTAATTGATTAAAACAAAGAGTTTTTGCCTCTAAAGAAACTTTTCTTCACACAAACCATGATGATGAATGATACTATGTTGTAACACACAAAATAACAACCAATACAAATGTCACTCAATAGAGTTAGGCATTTAAAATTCAAAGCTTTTTCAAGCTTTCCTTGAGAGGTTGTTCACAAAGTTGCTCATCTCATGTTGCACATCCTATCTCTAATAGTAATAGTGTAGAAGACCTGAGCAATTCTTAGAATTATATTTTATACTTCCACCTACTAGACACCTCCACTATTCTATCAAACACTCTAGGTTTCAGTGTATTGTTTTTTAGGACAATTCCTTCCACCTAGGAGAGGAAAGGATGAAACCTTGTTTCACTTTAACTATCAATTCAATACTTCATCTCAAGATCTTTATTTGTTTCTATACTTAATGATTTTATTTTATTGGTCATCTTATAGATGAATTCAAGAATAGACTTATGCTTTGGAGAGCCTTGTTGAAGTCTGAACATGAATCAACTACTTAATTGGGATTATCTTTAGGGATAGAATAATCTTGGTTAAGCCTCACTAATTATCGACCATTAATGATGATTGTTTGTATCAGTATGTCCAAGGGATTGAGTAATGGCCAAGTAGTTTAGAATTTGCGACCATGCGGGAGTTGGGTAGAATACATCAATGAATTGGGGATGAGCAAGAGAGATGAGTAGAGAATTGTGAAGTTACAATGGATCAAGCGAATTCCAATTCCAAACCTAGACATTCATTCATCAAGATCGACGTCACCATCCAAGTTTATTATTTCTATCATTACTCAATTATTTTACTGTCATTTAATTTTTATTGTAATTTATTTTGTTATTTATTTCGTGACACTCACAAAACAAAAATACCAAAAAATAGTTCTTAGTTAAATAATTACATGAAATCCTTTCTTTATTCCTTTGGGAGACAACCTAGATGATAGTTCAGTTACTATCTCATGATTCTGTTACATTTGGCCTATAAGTTGAATCTAACGTGAAATAAAACCCTAACAATCACTTTGGGTTCAAGTAATGCATACACTTGTTTCATTTTAAACACGTTTATAGAATTTATAGAAGATATCTACAGAAACATTCTTGTGGTTTAGAAACATGACCTCTAACGCCCTTAAATTTTGCTAACTAAAAATCGATGTTTAATGTATTTATTGTGTTATTTGATTATTTGATTGATTTGGATGAGTTAGGCTATTCTGTGAATTATCTATGTGTGATTGATTGATGTGGATGTTAGATTATGTGGAGTTTGAGTGACCTATGATGAAATTGTGAGATTTCAAGTTTTACCCAAACCTGTTATGGTAAAATCGCGATCATGGACTCACTAACCATTGAATCGCCTTCAAATTTGGACTGTAGGATTGAAACCCACATTTTCATGCTTTGACCGTTGTGATTTGAAAAATAACACTTTTGGACATCTCTCTTAGCAAAACAAACACGTTAATCACAATTCCAACCCGAGGAGAAAATTCGCTCAGCGAGATCAACACGCTAAGCATAATTACAGCCAATCGAGAAATTAAGCCCAACACAAAATGTGGCGCTTAGCGCCAAAAGTGGAATTTTGCTTAGTGAAACCTGCAGATTATAAATATATTCTTCAGCATGAAAAACACGATTTTTCACTCTTCTTCTCTCCAAACGCCCACCCAAATCCTAACACCATCTTCTCCACCACCCACGACCACTAGTGGCAACCACAAGCCATCGTTGCTTGCCGCTGGACCACTGCATAGGGATGAACATTTTAATTAGAGTGGAATCCTCAGAATACACCTCAAGGATTTGGTAACGAAACAAATTCTCAATTCTTTCTTTCGTAGTTTATCTAAGGTAACCTTGACTTTTATGTCTTTCTCCTACTTAGTTTGAGCTTCTCTTAGTATCTCTTGTGTTTTGGGTACCATAATAGGATGTTTTTACACTTCGTTTGAAAATCCCTTGAAAATGAGACGTTGTAAAAGTTACATTTTTATAAATTGTTGTTTTCATGACCTTCGTTGAACCCCGATCACATTGGCGTGATCGGAATTTCCAAATGACGTCTGTTTGTAGTAGAACCCGAAACACCCCTTAGCCCTTTTTATTCTGATAGGGGTATTTGACCCTGAATGTTGATATTAACCTTGTTTTTGAAATCTATACTAAATTGCCTTTGATTTGGTACATAGAACTATGCATTTGGACCAATGAACGTGAACGTGGGAGGCCTCTGAGCGAAGCAAAAAGGAGCTGACAAAGAGCTCACGATAGGTGAAGGGAGTTTATTATAATTTATTATTGTGATACCATAATTGGGGTCAGGGAACCCAATTATGGGAATGTATGTTTGTCCCTACACATGTTGGTTTTCGAGAAAGACAATGTTTTCAACTAATGGGATGTGATACATCTGTTATTGATAAATGACATTATCATTTTATTAGACTTATATTGTCTGAAGACCTAGGGACTGTGAATCTCAGGCATGAAATTAATATGTATGTTTGTGGAATGTGATTACTGACGATGTTGCTATTGATGATAATAATTGATATGAGATGATGGTTGTGTTTATGATAATATTGATAGGAGATGATGTTGTTATTGTTGATAATGTCATTGAGATGAGATGATGTTGATGTTGAGAATGACATTGAGATGGGACAATGTTGATGTTGATAATGACATTGAGATGAGATGATGTTGATATGGATAATGACATTGCGATGAGATGTTATTGATGTTGATAATGTCATTGTGATGATGTATGTTGTGTATGTACATGGGGGGTGCAGTGACCAAGTTGGATATCCTTGGATGAGAAAATAGAGTGGTTAAAGAGTTTTAAGCATCTCTTGAGTGAAAGGGTGCCCATGTGACATACTTCATACTACATGGAAATAATATAAATTTTTTCAGTAAGTACTTGTAGTTTTTCATGAAGGAAAATAGTTGTACTTGGGGCATGTCACTTGGTTTGAAACTCCCTTATGACTCAGGCTGGTCACCATGGGGGGGGGGGAGTTGCCTGTGCACAATAGGGTGACATCGACACTTGTTGTCTAATTTTCTTGAGTGTAAGTGTCACGTGGACACACTCAGCCTATTTTCTTACAAATGGTACCATATTGCATTTAAGAGTTGAGGCCAGGTGCATGCATCATACTGATCATTATTGATTGGAATTGTGAAAAATTTGATGAATAGTTGTTAAGTGTATGTTGAATTGATGGATAATTGTGTATAATCATGGTACTTGTTATTGTTTCTCTAGCTAATTATGGTCATTTGTGTTGGTTTCTTTTATAAACTCACCCTTGCAATTTTGTAGCGTGTGGTTGGTACCTGTGATGATCACGAACCTTCATTCATGGGAGCAGATGAACAATAGTAGATGACATGGAGGGAGATTCTTCTTGTGAGAGTCACCAAGCTGATGTGATGATGTTGGGATTATTTTGGGAGAGAGTTGTGTTTTTGTTATCAACTCCTCCGTAATGGTTCCATGATTGTTTTTGATTTGGGCATGTAAATCTCGGATTTAGATACATGTAAAAACTAAACTATTTTCTATCATATGAATGGTGTATAATGGTTTAAAATATATATATATATATATATATATATATATATATATATATATATATATATATATATATATATGTATGTATATCTGTGTGTGTGTGTGTGTGTGTTTATTTAAGTGTTTGTGCGTTGTTTGATGAATGTATATCACAAAAAATTTACTCTCGCTTTCATAATCAAATTAATGGTGATTTCATTTAAAAAATTAAATTACACGTTTTAGAGTTAGTGATGTCACAGTGACGAGGCGGATCATTACATGACCCATGTCCATCTATGATGCAATCCTACCCCCCAAGGGTATTGGATAGAAGACTCCAAGAGGCTTGGGCTAGAGCTACTAAAGAAGGCCCTAGGGTTCTCATGAACCTTAGGGTAGATTTTTTAGCCCATGGGTCAAGGTTGGATCCACTCTTCTTTGTAAATATTAGAATAAGTTTTTTCCTTCTTTTGGGCTTGTATTTTGGCCATTCTGGTAGTATTAGGGTTTTAGCCTTGTATTTCAGGGCATTTTGAGTAGTCTTTGTAGTAGGGACTTTATTTTTGTATTTTCATGTATTTTGTTATAGGGGTGAGCTTAGCTATTATAGGGGGTGTGTAGCTAAGCTCTAGCTTCTCATCTCAAGGAGGTGAGCTTAGCTATTATAGAGGTGTGTGTAGCTAAGCTCTAGCTTCTTTGGGAATCTTCTTAAGGAAGCTTCTCAAGGAGGTGAGCTTAGTTATGAGAGGGGTGTGTGTAGCTAAACTCTAGCTTCTCAAGGAAGTTTTCTCAAAGAATCTTCTCAAGGAAGCTTTCTCAAGAAATCTTCTCAAGGAAGCTACCTAGTCTATAAATAGAAGCATGTGTAACACTAGTTGTAACTTTGATGAATGAGAGTCTTGTGAGACACAACTCAAAGTTCAACTTCTCTCCCTTTTTCTTCCTTCAATTTCGTGCTCCCCCCTCTCTCTTTCTCTCCCTCTTTCTTTTCCTCCATTGAAGCATCCTCTCCAAGCTTTTTATCCAAGGCTCATCTTGGTGGTGAAGCTCCTTCTTCCATGGCTTATTCCTTAATGGATGGCGCCTCCTCTCACCTCTTTTCCTTTGTCTTCCGCTGCATCTCCATGGTGGAAAATCACCATTAAAGGACCCCATTGAAGCTCAAAGATCCAGCCTCCATAGAAGCCCCACAAGCAAGCTTCCATCAATCTAGAGTAGCCGACCACTATGAAAAGTCCATACTTCTTTCCACTAGTGGATGTAGTGCTGGTTGGACCAAATAGATCAAGGTGTAACAACATCAAGGGTCTGGAGGTGGAAACAATGTTTTTACTAGAAAAAAGTGTTTTTAATCTATTTACCCTTTTGACATGTGTCGCAACCAACCCTTCAGCGGGAGGGCGACGTGAGACTCACGGGTGCGTCTTCCAAGAAAGGAATACGTGCGGAGTCGCCACCAACATTTATTTGAGGAAAACGTCAAAAAAATCGGAAAAGACGTGGTCTACGAACTTTAGGTGAAAGGTTCGGGAGTTGTATTTACGCACGGGGAAGGTATTAGCACCCCACGCGTCCGTCACAAAGGATGACAACCTTTAATCAAGTGTGCGAATATGACTTCGATTTGTGTTATCTTCCCTTTTTACGTTTTTATGTCTTTTTATGCCTTTTATATATTTTTTCTTTTTGTGATCGACAAGGGGTGTTTCCCTTGCTCCTACGTATTCCTCAATTTTGATAAGGAAATCAAACCTACGTAGTTCTTTGAGAACTAAACGTTGGTTAAATTGTTTTTATCCTTTTTTTGCAAGATATATTTTTATTGAATGAAAGGTCATTAAAGGCGTTGGACCATTAAACAATCTTTCGATTCTTTTGAAAGGAGAGAAAACATTAAGGCATTGGACCATTAATGATCTCTTGTTATTTTTGAAAGAGGTAACAAAGCTACATGTTGATTTTAGGCTTTTAGAAATCCACGTTTAACCAATAAAAGCGGAAAAGACAATTTCAAGGCGTTGGACCTTAAAAATGGCTTTTTAGGTGATGATAAAAGTTTGATTTATGAATTGATTTAAGCCTTAGTTTCACTTTCGTTATTAGTCAATTTGATTAAGAAAGAAAAATCCCAAAGAAAAACGTCCGATTGATTTTTTTTTATTATTTTACTAAAAGATATTTTTTTATTATTATATTATTATTTTGCCTCTATTTTGGTTTTAAACGTGGTTATGGCATGATCGAACGGTCGGATTTAATTTTAACAGAAATTAAAAGATGTTACAATTCAAATGATCGGTGGAAATTTATTTTATTTTTTGATTAGGCAAGAAAATGACTTAAATAAATGACTAAAGCACGTTAAAAGGGGGTACGGAAAGTAAATGAAATGAAAATAAAAGCACGCAAAACAAGTGGGGACCACTAAGGGTACATAGAATGAATTGAAAAGTTCGATTTTGGGAACTTACCGGTTGAAGACCGAAGAACGATGACGAACGAACGAAGAACGATGAAGAATGGTGGAAAATCTTCGCGAAATCGCCCACGGAAACATCTCAGAAGCGTTACGGAAGCGCCTCGACTTGGATTTTCTTCACAGAAACAATTTTTCTCACTAATTTAAAGTGAATCTCAGATACCAGAAGGGTTGAACATTTTTGTTCTGCCCTCCTTCCCTTATTTATAGGGGAAAAGAGGGTGGTGGTTGCTGCCCAGCTCGCCCAGGCGAGCTGGGTTGCTTCCACCAAAAGGCACCGCCTTCTGTTGGAAGACCCTGGAAGGCCCAAGTGGGCCTTATTGCTATTTGTACCCTCTTGTTTACTAAATACACCCCCTGCCTTTTTTTGCTGATTCTTTTTTCGTAACGTTACAGAACTTTATGAATTACGTAACGATACTTGTTTTCTTTCCGTAATGTCATGAAACCTTACGAATTACGTAATCATCCCTTCTTTGGCTTCCGAGATGTTACGGAACTTCACGGATTATGCAACAACGCTTCCTTTTGACTTCCGGCATGTCACGGAACTTCACGGATTGTGCAACAATGCTCCCTTTTAACTTCCGGCATGTCATGGAACTTCACTAATTGCCTAACGATGGGTGCCAAGTACCTCAAAGTGGTCAAACGAGGGTCGCATCCAACAAACGGATGGTCCCCGAACAAAATTAGGGTATGACAGTTGCCCCTCTTTACTTGTCTTTTATTGGAGATAAAAGGGAAGTAAAGATAAGACACTAATTTCATTCGAGCGAAACACCATTTGGCCGGTCAATCTCCCCGTCAGCGGAACCTGCAAAAATTTTGAAAATGATCAGTACCGAACGACCAACATCATCTTGATACTGCTGAATTCGTTCCTCTTGGTTGACACAAGACGCAGAATGACAATAATTTGTCTCTGCATGCCATTGGACACGATCGGGCCTGGATGGAAAGGCGCAGAATGACCATAATTTGTCTCTGTGTGCCATCGGACATGATCGCCTTTGGATGGCGAAAAGGTGTGCGGAATGACCATAATTTGTTTCCGCCCACCACTCGACTCACTACTCCTGAATGACAAAGGGCGCAGAATGACCATAATTTGTCTCTGCTCGTTTATCACTCGAGTTGCTGCTCCTGAATGACAAAAGGCGCAGAATGACCATAATTTGTCTCTACGCGTTTATCACTCGAGTTGTTGCTCCTGAATGACAAAGGGCGTAGAATGATCATAATTTGTCTTTGCGCGTTTATCACTCGACTCGCTACTCCTGAATGACAAAGGGCGCAAAATGACCATAATTTGTCTCTGCGCGTTTATCACTCATCGAGTCTTACAGATAGCAAAAGCATGCGGATGACCATAATTTGTCTCCGCGTGTCATCGGGCACGACCGCCTCTGGATGACAAAAGGACATAGAATGACCATAATTTGTCTCTGCGTGCCATCGGACACGATTGTGTCTGAATGGCGAAAAAGGGGAGCGGAATGACCATAATTTGTCTCTGCATGTCATCGGGCCCGCCGCCTCTGGATGACAAAAGGCGCAGAATGACCATAATTTGTCTCTGCATGCCATCAGACACGATTGTGTCTGAATGGCGAAAAGGTGAGCGGAATGACCATAATTTGTCTCCGCATGTCACATGACCCCAAGGTCTGCATGACAGAGATTGTGGGACGGCCGACAAAAGTGAGGCTCTTGCTCCTACGTATCCTCAATGAGGAACTCAGACCTACGTAGTTTTGGATAACTTGTGAGACTAAAATAGTCTCGGCGTTTTCTTCACTAAAATGTGAACATGCTTTAGTAAAGAGACAAAACTTCCAACTGATCAGAGCAACATATGCTTTTTGGATGAAAAACAATGTGTCTACCGGGGAAGGAGAGTATGCTGATGAAACCTTCTCATAACCATAAATGAGATTTTGGATGTTAGCATTTCTCTTCTAAATGACCATTTAGAGGAAACACTGGGTCCAACAAAAATAGAAGAAAATCACTCAAAGTGCATCGATCTCACACAGGTAAGTGTTTCATCCTAATTCCGAACCATAGATATGTCATGACTTGGTTTTGCAAATCAAGGATTACATGTGTGATCATGGATCAATAGGACTTTTTCTTGGGAATGGTTTGTGGGAAATTTGGCTTTGAATGTTCTTGGCCTTATCCTTTTCTGTTTTTGTTTAGTGTGAGGTGGACAAGTCACCGACGCACAAGATTTTGGTTGGCAATCAAAGGGAGAGGACCACTTTAGGTCATGGTTTCCTTTCTTTTCATGTTTACTTTGGTGACAATTTTGTATTGTTCAGACATTGTTTGGTCCAAAGACCTTTCTGCATATTTCTTCTATTTTCTTTCGATCCTTGATCAGGAATTTTCTTTCTCTTGTGTTTTTGCTTCCTCCCACTCTTTGATTGGGAATTTTCTCTTTTTGCTTTCTTCCGATTCTTTGATCGGGAACTTTGTTTTCTTCCAAGCGCAAGGTTGGACATTCTCGCCCTGGGTCAAGGTTTATGGTAAGTTGGGATTTTGGCTCAAGGTTTGTAGAACGGCTGGACATGATGTCTGTCAGGGTGTTGGTTTGGCCAGCGGTTCAGGGATAAAGGAGATGTCCCACATTATTTCCATGATACACACGACACAATGATGATTTGGAAATTTTATGCAAAACTGGTCATGCATGCACCTATGTGGACACTCAACCATCAAGTTTTTATGGTCATGTTATGCTAGGGCTCATGATTCATTTTCTCTACCTTAGTCAACCCAGTGTTTCCAAAATATGTTCTTTTATCAATTTGTGCATTCATCCGAGTCTATTTTTGGGCGTTCAGGAAAACTTTCACAGCATTCATCCTTCAAGTGTATACACATTTTTTTTCAAAAACTGGTTATGATCAATGAATTTTTTTTTCAAAGAAAAGTTGGAAGTTATCTCCTTTCACAAGCATGTTGTTTTCTAGCTAGACAACTTTTTATTATTATTTTCTTTTTTTCTTCCTTCTTTTTTCTTTTCTTGCTGGCTCTTTTTTTTCTTTTCCTTTTTCTTTTTTAAGTTATTATCATTTATTCATTTTCTCTCCCTTTTTTCCTTTTTCTCTCTAAAAAGATCGTGCAGACGGGGGCGCACACTACCTACTTACGTCTAACCACAAGGTAAACGAAAAGAACGCACCAAACGGTAAGTCGTAAAAACAATGGTGACGGGAACCCCGAATGACTGGCAGAGGCCCGTGATCAGTGCCGGAAACCCCAGGGCCCTATTAGACTTATCCGGGTCTAGAGGGTGCCTGGTGGGTGGCATACCTGCAAACAAATAGATGGCGTCAGCAATCACTTGGGCAACGTGGACGCTCATCTGTGTCAGGATGGCATACACCAACTGACACTTAGGCAGAGGGAGATCAGAGTTGTGATCGCTAGGCAAGACATTGCTGAGCAGCAGTGTCATCCACGTCTAGGTCAAAGTGGTCATGCTGGTACGCATGATCTGCACCTGCCTCCCTGCAGCGGTTCGGGCGAAATCCTGCCCCGGTGTGCATAACAGCTAGGCAATGGCCTCCTCATCGAACCTGTCGGCCCTGTTCCTCCTCTGGCCGAACTCACACTGTTGGCTTTCCTCCAAAACTAGCGGGTCACCCAGGAACTGGCCGAGGGCATCTGCGTCAAAGGGAATCCACTGACCCCTCACCCATGAACACATCTCTCGCACTCCCTCCTCTGTGGGCCAAGCATTAGCATAGAACTCCAGGACTATCTCAGGGTCAAACTTAGCCATGGGAGTCACCAGCGACGTCCAATGTCGGCGAGCTATCTCCTCCTGAAAATCTATGTACTCGTCCTCCCTGAGCTGGACGCGCCTCTCTCTGTGGAACGACCATCCTTTGATGACCTCGAAGCGCTGCTGGTGCTCGACGCTCCGAAAACGGTGGCTATCAAACTCGGGGACGGCACTGGTCCCTTCAGCCGCGGCATCTCTCCTAGACCTCTTCGCGGAAATCTTTTTCGGAGTCATTTCCTGCGAGGACAAACATTTGGAAAGTTAATTTACAAGGAAATGCTATTTTAAAGCAAAAATGGCATACTAATCTTTTCGACTTAGAACAAACTTGTGCACACATTTCCCTAAAGAAGAAAATTTATGAACGTGCATACGCGCAAAATATCTTGCTATCTATATCAATATACAAGGATATTCAAAACATTCTAGCTACTTATATCCCACACATATTCTTTTGAAAAGAATTCATATATGCATGCTCAAGGTATTGTGACAAAATTACATATGTCCGTATTGAAAGTATTTTGCTACCAAAAGTTACATACGCACATTCATTTCTTTGCTAAACTTATACACACGCATACTTGAAATATTCTTGCTACCCGAGCTCATATACATACATGTCTTTGCTAAATCTGTACACATGCATATTCAAAGAATCTTTGCTACAAAAGAAATTACATTTCATGCGTATTCAAGTATCTTGCTACTCAAATTACATTTCAATTCAACAAGGTTTTTGGTGAGGTGTCTCTTTGCTATCTACATGCAACATACACATATCTTGTGAGGTATTTTGCCACCTATTCTACACCTATATGTGCATGATGAACAACATTCTCAAACAACTAGGTAAACATCATGGTGCAGCCCCAAAAATCAGCCGCTGGCCTAAAGGGAAATCCCTATCACAATGGCTTCATTTTTATGCTTTCTTGCACTCAAAACCAAAGGCTTGGATTCCTAGATCTAAGTCCTTAATTCGGGAACTTATTTTAACCTCTACATGCTGTCCATATACACACAAATCAGCCCCACAATCCAAAGTTCACAAAACCTTGCCCAAATGTCCTTGAGGCATTTCATCGAGAACTTGGTGGGCGCACTTTTGGGTGCCAATAACAAGGGAATAGGGGCAATGTGGCTTGCCCCATTATTTCAGAACACAACCTAGGCCTAAGGCCATCCCCTACAACCCCTCAATTCAAAGAAACAAAGCACAAATTTGCCCCAAATTGTCTCACGGAATTGGCCAAATTATAAAGCATCCAAAGCATAAAAGGCATCAATGGAAAGCTAAAAGTCAAAGGATAGTGCACTTACTTGTATGGAGTGACCAAAAACACTAAGAATGGAAGCAAAAGCGCAAAAATGGTGGCCTAGGGGTGAAAATCCACAAATCCCATGAGTGTTTACGTTTTTTGAATGAGGGGGGAGAGTTTTGGGTGTAGAAAAACTCCACCTCCCTCGTTTTTATGTTTGCAGGTGCAGGGGTGCTCGCCCAGGTGAGCTCATCTCGCCCAGGCGAGCTAATCTGTATTTTTTTTTTGGGAAGACACAAGTATGCGCTCTCTACGGGTCGACGTTCGCTTACTCGAACCCCCTTTAGGGTAGATGAGGCATCCAATATTTACTTTAAAGACGCAACAGTAATAATTACCGAGAGTTTAAAGGATACTAGGTTGTCCCCCTGCTGCGCTTCCCGCTTGTCCAGTGCTAGGCATGAGATGACGATCTATCGATCGTGATCCTAGCCTCTACTTGCGTCTGTTCCTAAGTACCTGAAAGTAGGAAACGACATCGCGTAGCAAACTGTGGCCGCGTTACCGTTTTACCTTGATTGGTTTCTGCCTTTAGCCCCATCCCGGCATTTGACCACTGCCTAAGACGATTCTGCTCCTGTCATAAGATAACAAAATATGCATGCGTATGTGTATGCATGAGTGTTTTCAAATGCAATAATCCTTTTAGTGAAAGCTGGTCAGGTTCAGTTTTAATTAAGCACTTGGGGAATTCCATGGACTGAGCGAAAAGTCTCAGGTTATCATAAACTGCATATGGTTTAAAGCACAAAGTGAGGACTGAAGCCTTAATCCCATGTTCTCTTCTTTTAAAAGATTGTGACGAGAAAATTACAGCGGACAGGAATCCCTGGGGAAACCAAGAAGAACACACAAAAATAAAAGAACATGCAGCGACTTTCTCAATTGTCCCAGATCCTAAGCATAGTATCGTTTGACAACATCAGAGTTCACGGATGAAGGTAGCTCCTCGTCATCCATGTTGGTAAGTACCAGGGCCCCTCCGGAAAAAGCCCTTTTCACAACGAAAGGCCCTTCGTAGTTCGGGGCCCACTTCCCTCGATTATCTTTAACAGGCATGGGACATCTTTTTTAGCACAAGGTCGCCCTCATGGAACTTGCGCGAGCGCACCTTCTTGTCGAACACATTCTTCATTCTTTGTTGATACAGGCGCCCATGGCTCATGGCCGTCAAGCGCTTACCTTCAATAAGGTTGAGTTGGTCATAGCGTGTTTGAGCCCACTCTGATTCTTCTAGGCCTGATTCCGCTAGTATCCTCTAGGAAGGGACCTCTACCTCAAACGGGAATACCGCTTCCATTCCATAAACCAAGGAGTACGGTGTTGCCCCAGTAGAAGTTCATACCGAAGTTCGGTATCCATGCAGGGAAAAAGGCAACATCTCATGCCAATCTTTGTACGACACTGTCATCTTCTGAATAATTTTCTTAATATTCTAATTGGTTGCTTCCACGGCTCCGTTCATCTTTGGTCGGTAGGGTGTGGAATTGTGATGCTGGATTTTAAAATCCACACACATTTCCTGCATCATTTTGTTATTCAGATTGGTGCCATAGTCAGTAATGAACTTCCTAGGGAGTCTGTACCGACAAATCAGCTCCCTCTTTATGAATCTGACCACCATGCTCCTTGTGACATTGGTGTAGGAAGCCGCATCGACCCATTTGGTGAAATAATCTATCGCCACGAGAATGAAGCGATGACCGTTCGAAGCCTTGGGTTCGATGGCCCCTATGACGTCTATCCCCCACATGGAAAAAGGCCAAGGGGCGGACATGACATTCAGAGGATGTGGCGGAGCATTAACATTGTCCGCGAACGCTTGACATTTATTGCATTTCCTTACATGGGTGCAGCAATCACTTTCCATGGTGAGCTAGTAATAACCTGCTCTAAGGATCTTCCTGGCCATAGCATGCCCATTGGAGTGCGTTCCAAACGAACTCTCATGGACCTCCTCGATCATGTGGTTCGCCTCTTTGGCATCCACGCATCGCATGAGGGTCATGTCATGGTTTCTCTTATATAGTACGCTCCCGCTCGTGAAGAAATCGACCGCCAATCTCCTCAATGTCCTTTTGTCGTTGTCGGAAGCCTCTGGTGGGTACTCTTTGCTTTCAACGTATCGCTTGATATCGAAATATCAAGGCTTACCGTCCCATTCCCCTTCCACCTGACAACAATGCATGGGTATGCCATGACACCAGAACTTAATGTACGGTAGGTCCCCGTGCGGTGTTAGCTGGAACATGGACGCCAAAGTGGCAAGCACATCCGCCATCTGATTTTCCTCTCGGGGAACATGATGGAAGGAGATCTCATCAAAGGAACCAGCCAACTCCTTGATATAGGCTTGGTAGGGTATCAACTTGGGGTCTCTAGTTTCCCATTCCCCTTTCAGCTGGTGGATCACCAATGCTGAGTCCCCGTACACCTTGAGTAGCTTGACATTGGAGTCAATCGCTGCCTAGACTGCCAGGGCACACGCTTCATACTCAGCAATATTGTTGGTGCAGTTAAACCCCAGCCTGGCTGTGAAAGGTATACATTGATTGTCTAGAGAGACCAATACTACTCCGATGCCATGGCCTAGAATGTTTGACGCTCCATCAAACCACACGGTCCACTTGTCTCGGTCCTCGTCTAGCTTTTCCTTAAACAAGGCCATGATGTCCTCATCCAGGAATTTGGGATGCATGGGTTGATAGTCGTTAAGAGGCTGCTGAGCCAAATAATCTACCAAGGCACTTCCTTTTATCGCCTTTTGGGTGACGTAGACTATATCGAACTCGGATAGCAAAACTTGCCACCGGGTGATCCGCCCTGTGAGAGTAGGCTTCTCAAAGATGTACTTAATCGGGTCCATCTTGGATATCAACCAGGTGGTATGGCTCAGCATGTATTGTCTTAGACGGTGGGACGCCCAGACTAAAGCACAACACGTTCTTTCGAGCAGGGAGTAGTTCATTTCACAGGCCGTGAACTTCTTACTCAAGTAGTAGACAGCGTGCTCCCTCTTCCCGGAATCGTCATGTTGCCGCAACATACATCCCATCGACTCGTCCAAAATCGTCATATACAAGATGAGAGGCCTTTTGAGTACCGGCGGCATAAGCACAGGAGGGTTCATGAGACACTGTTTGATCCTTCCAAACGCCTCTTGACATTCCTCATTCCAACAGACGGATTGGTTTTTGCGTAAGAGTTTGAACAACGGCTCACAAATAGCGGTAAGCTGTGATATGAATCTGGCAATATAATTCAAATGTCCCAGGAAACCTCGGACATGCCTCTCGATACAGGCTTCTGGCATCTCAAGGATGGCTTTCACCTTTTCGGGGTTCACCTCTATCCCTTTCTGGCTCACGATGAAACCTAGCAATTTCCCTAATTTGACCTCGAAGGTGCACTTAGCGGGGTTTAACCTTAATTGATATTTCCTAAGCCTTTCGAACAACTTCCGCAGGTTGACAAGGTGTTCCTCCTCGGTCTTAGACTTGGCAATTATGTCATCCACATGGACCTCGATTTCTCAGTGCATCATATCATGGAACAAAGCTACCATAGCCCGTTGATAAGTTGCCCCGGCATTCTTGAGTCCAAAGGACATCACCTTATAACAGAACGTCCCCCACAGGGTGACGAAGGTAGTCTTTTCCATATCCTCCGGCGCCATTTTTATCTGATTGTAACCGGAGAATCCATCCATGAAGGAAAACAAAGCGAAATTGGCCGTATTATCCACGAGGACATCGATGTGCAGCAGAAGAAAATTGTCTTTGGGACTGGCTCGATTTAGGTCCCGATAATCCACACACATTCGCACCTTCCCATCCTTCTTAGGGACTGGTACAATGTTGGCAACCCATTCTGGGTACCGAGCGACGGCCAAAAAACCAGCGTCAAATTGTTTCTTTACCTCTTCTTTTATTTTCAAGGATGTCTCGGGCTTCATCCTCCTCAGTTTTTGTTTTACCGGGGAACACTCAGGATTTAGAGGTAATCTGTTTTGTACGATGTCAGAACTCAAACTGGGCATATCTTGGTATGACAAAGCAAAGATGTCTTGGTAGTCTTTTAGCAGGGCTATCAATTCTTCACGGATGGGTGCGGTCATACCCGTGCCTATCTTTACTTCTTTTTTCCCACTGTCGGTTCCTAAGTCCACTAGTTTCGTCTCTTCTTGATGAGGCCCCATCTCTTGGTCCTCATGGGCGACTATCTTCTCCAACTCTGGGGGAAATCCCACATCCTCATCCTCTTCACTCTCTGTCTGATCCGTTTCTTGCTTGAAATCGATGGTCGGGTCCCAGGTATTAGTACCTTCGAGGGACTCGTCATCGGATCTGGCATTTTAAACGTAAAGAGATAAACATGCAAATGAATGAGAATGGGTAGAGACGTAGGAACATATGAAGAAAGATCTTTATATTATAAATTCAGGAACAAAAGACATAAAGCCTTAACAAAATGAAACTCTAAAGCCTAGGCCCAACCGTAGAGTTTAAAAGCCACAAAGGGTTATATTATGCTTGTCGCGTAAATGTCCGGGCGCTCCTCCACTCGCCAATTTCCTAGTCGAAAACCAGGACGGCATGGTCGTACCAAATCCGACCCACTCAGAGAATCATCGTCGCATATCGCAACGACTTGGCCTTCGTGTCCTAGACCCGCGCTTATAAAGCTCCTACTGATGTGGCAGGGCGGGCCCCCTTTGACTTTTCGTCCCAATTGCGAGCCTTGGCTTCCGCTCTTCCTTCCCGCAACACTTTTTCTTATGTCCACCTGTGTGGGTTTATAGCCTAACCCAAACTTCCCACGGTTTCCTCTGGTGCTTATCAGGCTGGTTCTGCCGCCGTTGTTCTTTCCTAAACCCATTCCAGGTTCGTAACTATTCCCCAACATCACCCAGGCTACCATCATTACCGTATCGGACAGGCACGGTTGCCCAGAGAAGGAATCTACGGAGGCAATGCTTACTACCTCAAAAGATTGGAATGTTGTTTCTAATGACTCCTTCGCGGCTTCCACATATGGCATAGAGGATGGGCAACTTACCAAGATGTCTTCCTCGCCCGACACAATAACCAAATGCCCCTCTACTACAAATTTCAATTTTTGGTGGAGTGTAGAGGGAACGACTCCCACCGAGTGAATCCACGGGCGTCCCAAAAGACAATTGTAAGCCGGGTTAATATCCATTACTTGGAAGGTAACCTGACAGGTATGGGGGCCTATCTGTATAGGGAGGTCGATCTCTCCCCTAACCTCTCGGTGGGTGCCATCGAAGGCACGGACCACCATGTAACTTGGCTTTAGATGGGAAGCGTTAAACGGTAATTTCTCCAACGTGCTTTTGGGAATTATGTTTAAACTGGAACCGTTATCGATGAGCACCTTGGCCACGACGTGGTCCATGCATTTGACTGATACATGCAAAGCCCTGTTATGCCCTTTCCCCTCGGCAGGGATTTCTTCTTCGACCAAAGCGAGATAGTTGTTGGTGGTGAAGTTATTGACGAGTCCTCCAAAGCCTTCTACAGAGATATCTTGGGCCACATGAGCTTCGTTCAAGACCTTTACTAGAAAATCCCGATGAGGCTCAGAGCTCATGAGTAATTCCAAAAGAGAGACCTTGGCCGGGGTTTTGTTGAGCTGCTCAATGACCTTGAACTCGCTTTGTTGAATAATGCGGAGGAACTCGCCTGCCTCCTCTAGCGATACTTCCTTCTTTCCACAGCCATCCCTTTTCTCCGAAAGACCTTTCACTGGAATATCCTCGTTCGGAGTGAGAGTCGTTTTGTCATTTTGTTCTTCCATCATCTTTGCCTTCCCTTTAACATTTGGGGGTTGTGTCGGCAGGTCGGGGGGTGCAAACACGCGACCGCTGCAGGTCATGCCGCTCAGCCCCGTGATATTGGTTACCATGGCTGACAACGAGCTGATGTCGGTGGCCTCTTCCTTCCTTTCACTTGGAGGTGCATACCTCCACAGGACTGCGTGGCTGTTTCGGTATGGAAATGGAACAGGTTTAACTACCGAGGGGTATCGGGGCTTTTGGGGAGCTGCGTCTTTGGTGAAATATACCACCAAAGGCTTAGGCCTTCCAAAACTTCTCTCATCTACGGACTGCATACATATATGCTGCTCTTCCCTCCCCTCATCGCCGACTTCCAGTCGGCCTTGATCTATCATCTGTTGCAACAGGTCCTCCACTGCTAAACATGTTTCCATGTTTCCATTGGTGAGCGGGTTTGTTTTCATGTTGGGCCGATCCTCTTGAAACGCCAACCATCCGGCGTCTATCAAATGTTGGACCTTGTATTTAAGGGCCAGGCATTTTTCGGTGGAGTGGCCCGAGGTTTTCCCATGGTACGCGCAAGTTGCGTCAGGGTCATACCACTTTGGGAAAGGAGGTTGGTAGATCTTCCTGGGAGATATCACAGCCATTTGGTTGGCGATGAGGGACGGCAAGAGGTCTTCGTACGTCATTGGGATCGGGGTGAATTCCGGAATTGGCCTCGGGGGAAAGTTCCTCATCGCGTTGGAACCGGCACCAAAGTCGGCATTGTCGGCCGGGCGAGTCGTGGTTGGAGCCGGAGCTTGGGGGCCTCCCTTTGGATGGGGGCGGGCACCCTAGGCTGTCGGGTGCTGAATTCAAAGAGTTCCCGGCGCGAGCTGAGAAGCTCGGGTGATGTTGCGCGTACTGATGGGTACCATGAGAGGTCTGCGGTGGCTTGACCCATGCGGGCATTGAAGTGACGGCATGGGTATCTCCTTCCTTCCTTATTGCCCCAGTTGCTCTGATCCTCCTAGCATTGGTACTTGTGGAGGAGACGTAATCGAACTTCCCTCTCTTCAAACCTACTTCGATTCTCTCCCTGGCAAATACCAAGTCCGCGAAGCTGGAGGGCATATAGCCTACCAACTTCTCATAGTAAAACACTGGTAAGGTGTCTACCATCATGGTAATCATCTCCCTTTCAACCATGGGAGGGGCCACTTGTGCTGCCAGGTCTCTCCACCATTGTGCATACTCTTTAAAGGTCTCACTTTCCTTCTTAACCATGTTCTGCAGCTGAGTGTGATCGGGAGCCATATCGGAATTGTACTAATATTGCCTAAGGAAGGCAGTAATTAGATCCTTCCAAGTATGGATGTGGAAAGCTTCCAGATTAGTGTACCAAATAACCACGGCTCCAGCCAAGCTATCTTGGAAAAAGTGCATTAACAACTTTTCATCCCTAGAATGTACCCCTATCTTGCGACAATACATCTTGAGATGGTTCTTAGGACAAGTTGTCCCTTTGTACTTGTCGAAATCAGGTACCTTGAATTTTGGGGGGATGACGACGTCCGGCACCAAGCAAAGATCTGTCATGTCCGCGAACGGATAGTCACCAAAGCCTTCAACAGCTCTCAATCTCTCCTCGATGAGATCAAGTTTCCTTCTTTCTTTCGCCACTGGGGGTGGTCCTTCTGTGGACAAGAATATTGGCTGTCCTGGGAGGTTGTGCTGAGGCAATGTGTTGGGCGCCGGACCCTCGACGGGGATCGGGGGGTAGAAATCAACGTCTACTTGGGCATGATCCTCGTGGACCTCGTCCGACTGTCGAGAAGGCTCCCCTTCAAGGATGGGGGAAGGGACATGACCCGCGTCATCACACACGACTGGTGGCGTGTAATTAGGTGGTAATCCATAAGGGTAAGCCACTTGGTTGTATCCCAAATGGGGGTTGCTGATGTGCCCCAGTGTGCTCATTTCTCGTCCTACCGCGTTTGGGAGAGGATGGCGCACGGTAGCTGGGAGAGTTGGGTCTGCTTCGACAGCCGAACTAACAACGGCAGCAGTGGCCACGTTATTCTCCATGAGTTGTCTCATTCCTAACATGGCCTCCATCATGGAAGCCATTTGCTCTTTCAAAGCTGACATGTCGGCTTTCATCTATTCATGTGTCTCCTCTTGATCACCCATCGTTCTAGATTTGGATTTGGTGCGATAGGGATGCCTTGGGGCACGTTTAGTTATGGTGTTCTTCCTAAAAAACCAAACGTGAGGAGTAGGTAAAGAAAAATTAATGCATGCTAGAGATAAAATGCAGGAGCGATTTGATTCGCACTGATCTTTGGAATAAAAACATGGGATAAACTCATTTTATTCAGAAAGTTATAACTAGTCAATATCTGAGTGACAATACAAACTTCCTAGTGGTTTCTAATTATATGGGCCATTAAATCTATCATATGCTGACAATAGCCGAGAAGTCCGTGGATCTCCTCGGGGGCGGAGTAGGTGTTCGCCATTGCTTTGGCCTTGGCTAGCAATCGGGGAAGTTCTTGACTCCCGTTCAAGGTAAGAGCAAATCGGTCCATCCACATTGTTGCCTCTTGATGTAACGAGTTGATCACCCTTCCTCTAGCCTCCTTTTCCGCATACACTTGGGCATACTCGTTCGCCACTTTATGCTCGTGGGTCGTGGCTAGATTTAGTTCTTCTTCGTACTTGCTGACGATGGATAACATGTTGGCCTCTGTCTCGCATAAACGCTGAGACAAGTTTCTTTTGGACCTTGAGCAAGCAGCTAACTCCTCTTTCAAGACCATGCTATGTGCTCATGATTGGTCTCTCTCTTCCCTTCGAAGCTTGAGCTCACTATTGCTGCCCCACAAAGCTCCACGGAATTTGTCTCGGCGAGCCCTCTTGGTTTCTTGTTCAAGGGCTCTTGCGGTAGCTGCATTTTCTTCTCGTAACTCGGCACACTCTTTCCGGACGTCTGTAGCGACCAACTTGAATTTTTCTTTGGCAAGTATTGCTTTTCCTAGTTCGGTTTTTAGAGCTCGGACTTCTTCATCCTCTTCCAGAGCTTCGAAGTTCTCCTCATTGATAATTTTCAACTTGGAGAGCCAATCTAACCCTCGTGTATGAACTTTCAGCCATTCATGATAACCACCGATGATGCCATTATGAATGCCCCTAAGTTCTTTATCTTTCCTTAACGGGCTTTCCCACGCCTTATGGACTCTTTGTATAATTTTGAAACTTTGTGTACCAAAATCTCTCACAAGGAAAGGAGAGAGGCTTTCTTCTATCGGTGCTCCCCTCATGGGGTACCCTAACTGTCTTATAGCAAGTGCGGGATTGTTGTTAATGCAACCCCTCGTTCCTATCAACGGGATGTTTGGGTAGTCCCCACATGAGAAGAGAACTCCCTCCTTTCCTTCCTTCCATCGAGGAAACCAGTTGATTGTTCTACCTCCTATCCCAGCCAAGTGTTGGTCCCAATCTACTCTTCTCTTTTCGACACTCGAGTGATGGCTTTGGAGCGGACATGGATGCCTTATGTCTTATTGGAATAGGTGCGAAACCAACCATACACAAAGAGCGGGTAAATAGCAGATGATCCGTGCACTACTCTTCTCGCATCTTCGGTCAAATGTGTCAAATAAGTCCGCCAAGATAGCTACCACAGGGCTCTCTTTGCTATGGTGATATGCAAGGAAAGCATAAATTGTGGCTAGGTCCACCAAACCATCCATGTTTGGAAAGAGGACAACCCCAAAGATAAGCAATGCTAATACGTCCATAAACGGGACCCGCTCCTCTTGATTCGCCATATCCCTTGCCTTGCCTTCTAAGTACTTCCAGGGTAGGCCCACTATGCCGTTTCGAGTTTGCTTTACACGATTCAATCCTCTCGCTGAATCCCTGACCATAATTGTAATCTTGCTCAATGAGGGAAGAAACCTGGAGAAAAGATACGGTTTCCTTCCCCCAAGAGGACATCCTAGAATCTCCTCATATTCTTCGACAGTTGGTACTAATTGGAAGTCTCCAAACGTGAAGCATCTCAAAGGCTGGTCATAGTATTGGGTGAGTGATACAACGGCTTCTGTAGATATCTCTGCTATGGTCAAATCTAAAATCTTTTCGTACGCCTTGCGGAAGGCTTGCATTTGGAGAGGTCCCATCAACCGCCCCAACTCCTTAATGTTGGTGATATCTAGGCCTATAATCTTGACTTGATAAAACCTTTTTCCAGTTTGATTTGTTCCCATGTTTTACTAAAGTGAAACAAAAACCCAGTGCGAATCAAAACTTCGACATCTATCATGGGTCGAATGGATGAATGCATGAAGAAATGCATATGACACAGATGCAATTTATGAATACGGGAGCTCGGGAAATTGGCTCCTTCTTAGATATAACGTCTTGGGGTAGCACGGTGCCCAACGGATGTATTTAAGAAGGTGACACGGACCCTCCGTTGGTTTGCCAAAGAGAGGGGATCAAGACGGAACCCGTGCATGATGCATATGTGAAAGGCACAACACGGGGATGTACATAGTACGACAATATTCACAAACAAATATAAGCAAAGGGGTACATGACACTTAGGACTACATGCATGGCAGTGTGAAAAGTGGCACGCAGCGTCTTTTCTCCGTGCCCTTATTTTAGGGACCTACATGGGAGGGAGCTAAAAGGGCTTTTAATGATAATTCCCAAGGTGGTCATATCTCTCTTGATGGCCTCTAGAGGTATTATCCCCTTCGAAGAACGTATTGCAGCAGTAGGGACTACTAGCAACAATATGTTATCAAAGAGAAAAGCTCTAGATGAGGGTTCACTGTAATCAAGCAAGTCAGAGACCTAGCATGATCACAAATTCACCTCCACTTCTTATGTTCCCACAAACCCGGGTATAGGGCCCTTTTTCAACTCACCGTGTGTGCAAATAGTGTCGGTGTTTGTGTGCATCAAATGAATAAATATTTACCTCATGCATACATTTTAAAACACACTAAAAGCATCAAAAGAGTTTATATACACAAGAACATAAGAAAAAGAAAAAGGACAAAAGGGAAGTCATAGTAAAGAAAGCGCACTTATTGATTGGCCTAACTCTCTAACAACAGTCCCCAGTGGAGTCGCCAACTGTCACAACCTACCCTTCGGCGGGAGGGCGACGCGAGACTCACGAGTGCGTCTTCCAAGAAAGAAATACACGTGGAGTCGCCACCAACGTTTATTTGAGGAAAACGTCGGAAAAACCGGAAAAGACGTGGTCTACGAACTTTAGGTGAAAGGTTCGAGAGTTGTATTTACGCACAGGGAAGGTATTAGCACCCCACGCGTCCGTCACAAACGACGGCAGCCTTTAATCAAGTGTGCGGATATGACTTCGATTTGTGTTATCTTCCCTTTCTTACGTTTTTATGCCTTTTATATATTTTTTCTTTTGTGGTCGACAAGGGGTGTTTCCCTTGCTCCTACGTATTCCTCAATTGAGATAAGGAAATCAGACCTACGTAGTTCTTTGAGAACTAAACGTTGGTTAAATTGTTTTTATCCTTTTTTTGCAAGATATATTTTTATTAAATGAAAGGTCATTTAAGGCGTTGGACCATTAAACAATCTTTCGATTCTTTTGAAAGGAGAGAAAACATTAAGGCATTGGACCATTAATGATCTCTTGTTATTTTTTAAAGAGGTAACAAAGCTACATGTTGATTTTAGGCTTTTAGAAATCCACGTTTAACCAATAAAAGCGGAAAAGACCATTTCAAGGCGTTGGACCTTAAAAATGGCTTTTTAGGTGATGACAAAAGTTTGATTTATGAATTGATTTTAGCCTTAGTTTCACTTTGGTTATTAGTCAATTCGATTAAGAAAGAAAAATCCCAAAGAAAAACGTCCGGTTGATTTTTATTTTTTTTTTACTAAAAGATATTTTTTGATTATTATATTATTATTTTGTCTCTTTTTTGGTTTTAAACGTGGTTATGGCATGACCGAACGGTCAAATTTCATTTTTACAGAAATTAAAAACTGTTACAATTCAAATGATCGGTGGAAATTTATTTTATTTTTTGATTAGGCGAGAAAATGACTTAAATAAATGACTAAAGCACGTCAAAAGGGGGTACGGAAAGTAAATGAAATGAAAATAAAAGCACGCGAAACAAGTGGGGACCACTAAGGGTACATAGAATGAATTGAAAAGTTCAATTTCGGGAACTTACCAGTTGAAGACCGAAGAGCGATGAAGAACAAACAAAGAACGATGAAGAACGGTGGAAAATCTTCGCGAAACTGCCCACGAAAACGTCTCGGAAGCGTTACAGAAGCACCTCGGCTTGGATTTTCTTCACGGAAAAAATTTTTCTCACTAATTTTAAGTGAATCTCAGATACCATGAGGGTTGAACATTTTTGTTCTGCCCTCCTTCCCCTATTTATAGGGGAAAAGAGGGAGGTGGTTGCCGCCCAGCTTGCCCAGGCGAGCAGGGTTGCTTCCACCAGAAGGCACCGCCTTCTGTTGGAAGACCCTGGAACGCCCAAGTGGGCATTATTGCTATTTGTACCCCCCCTGTTTACTAAATACACCCCCTATCGTTTTTTGCTGATTCTTTTTCCGTAACGTTACGGAACTTTATGAATTACGTAACGATACTTGTTTTCTTTCTGTAATGTCATGAAACCTTACGGATTACGTAATCATTTCTTCTTTGGCTTCTGGGATGTTACGGAACTTCACGGATTGTGCAACAACGCTTCCTTTTGACTTCTGCCATGTCACGGAACTTCACGGATTGTGCAACAATGCTCCCTTTTGACTTCCGGCATGTCACGGAACTTCACTGATTGCCTAACGATGGGTGCCAAGTACCTCGAAGTGGTCAAACAAGGGTCGCATCCCAACAAACGAATGGTCCCCGAACGAAATTAGGGTATGACAACATGCCTCACAAAGTAAATCATCCTTACATGACATACTTGGTATACCCTTTACAAAATTGTTTTTCTACAATTTAGAGATTAACCTCCAACTTGTATGACCAAGTTTTTTTATGTCATAACCAGTGATTTTCTTTAACAGACAGTAAGCAAGATACCTTTTGATCTAAACGTTCTCCTAGTCTAATCTTGTAGAGGTTGGATTTTCTCTTGGTAGAGATTAGAGAGGACCTATATTTACATTTTATGACACATTCATCCTTGTTAAAGGAGACACCCTATCCCTTGTCATATAATTGACTTATGCTCAACAAACTGTGTCTAACTCCTTCAAAAAATAGAACATTATCAATAGATGGGTAGGGATGAATACCTATATTACCCACTCATGTTATTCTTCCTTTTTTATTACCTTCGAAAGTGACAATTTCACCATGATAGGGAGTTAGGCATTGGAACATAAACTTTTCACCATGATTATTTTTCCTTAAAAACTTCACAAGCATCACAAGTCTGAGTGGACTCGTCCAATGAAACATCTACTTTATCTTGAAGAGTTTTTTCAAGTTCCTAATGATCTTTGGCCAACTTTTTGAAATCTTTTTGCAATTTTATGTAAGCTTTTAAAAGAAAGGATAAGTTTGATAATAGTTCATGATAAGCTTTTTTAAGAGATTCAAGATCATCAAGATTTACCTCACCCTCGTGGTCTAATTCAAATTCTTCAAAAGTTGCATCTGCCATAAGACATAGATTGGCTTATTCTTCATCTTCATCAGATGAGGTGTCATCTAGATATTCTTAGGTGCTCTTAAGATCTTTCTTTTCCTTGTTCTTGTAGTGTTTCTTCTTGTCTTCAGACTTCTCCAGTTTTGGGCACTCAGATTTGAAGTGTCCAGGCTTTTTGCATTCATAGCATATAATGGAGCTATTGTCTTTATCTTTCTTTTCCTTAAGCATCCTTTTTAGTGAATTCTTCCATCTAGATCCACCCTTGTTTTTCCATATTTTGTGGATCTTCCATGAGATAAAGGCAAGTTCATCTTCACCAGATTCTTCTCAGAAGAATTTTTTGCTGAGAGCTTTTGACAAGCTCTTGGACGTTTGCTCTCTAGAGGATGAGACTTTCTTGTTCGTTTGATTGCTTAGAGCCAAAGACTTTTTTTCTTAAGTCCTCTGTCCTACTAAAGTTATTGTTCATGAACCTTGAGAATGCCAACTAGTTCTTCATGAGACATATAGTTAAGATTCTTCAAAGCCCTTAGCGTTGTTACCTATGATCTTCATTTTTTAGACAAATTTCTCAAGATTTTGTCAATATGATCATAATTGTCATAGGTTTTTCCTAAAGATCTTAATTCATTAAGAATGGTTTGAAAGCATCCAAACATACTTGTCTTTGCCTTCTTCCATAGAGAATAGTTCATACTTATGAGTAAAGAGCCTTAGTTTGTTCCTTTTAACTTATGTTGTTCCTTAGTAGGTTACAACAAGAGTAACCCACATTTTCTTGGCACTCTTGGAGCTATGTACTTTGGTGTGTTCTTCTTCAGATAAGGCGCATAACATAACATTTCAAGCCTTGGAGTTGAGCAAAAATTTGAGTTTTTACTCCTCCATCTATTGGCTTCTAAGAATTTCGTTTAACTCATCGTCATATGGAATGTGATTTCCATTTGCTACCATATCCCATAGGTCAATGTGAATGGACTCAAAATGAGCTTTCATTTGTTCCTTCTAGTAATCATATTTGGCACCTCTGAACATGGGTGGTTTGTTGGTAGAGTATCTTTTTTCCATTTCCTTCTTTGATTGTTGGATCTTTTCCTAAGTGTTGTTAAATACTCAACCTCTGTGAGGCCAAGCTCTGATGCCAACTAAATTAACAACAATCACACTAGAAGGGAGGTTGAATAGTGTGTTAATCAAAGATACTAACTTTTCGATAAATAGAGACTTTAAGTGCAAGCTTAGAAAGTTAGAAAGAAAGAAGTTGTCCACTGATGAGAAAAACAAGTTTCATGAAAACAAAATATAGATGTCATAGTAATATCAAGACAATATTTTCAAAAACTCTCATCAGTGAAACGTTGGTGTGAAGACAGTACCAAAAACAACTTAAAAGAATACTTAATAAAACCACTTAAGAGACATGTAGAAACACTTGGTCTATATTACTTCACTCAAATAGAGCTACATCTAGTTCTCCTTTACTCAACTGTAAAGGGTTCTACTAATCAAAACTTTGATTATAAACAAGTATTCTGACCTGTCACTCCTAGCTATAAAAGTATTATCTTTGCCACTTCTGGCACACCCTTAGACTCCCCCTAAATCTAAGACAACCCAAGTATTGTTTAACACTAAGCCACTATTGGACTTCACAAACAAAAGTTTAAATGAATACATCTATTCAACAACACTCAAAGAGTGAATAGACAATTAAGGATATTAAGTGTTGATTATATCGTCCACTTAATTGTACAGAGTTTTACTTTACAGAACTTGTGCTTATTTTTCCATCCCAAGAAGTGATTGGGGTTGCCATCAACTACCCTAATCTTTTTAGAGGCCAGGAAGATCAAAGCCAAAGGGGTGGTGATGCAACCATACAAGAGGAAGAACCTCATGTTGATATTGTTGATGAAATACTAATAGGATTGAAGTCAGAGAAACTGAGCATATAGAGCCTGAGCTTGTGGCTGAGAAAAATATGGAGCTTAATGATAATGATGTGGTGGAGAAAAATGATGCAGGTATCATTGTGGATGAAGATGATGATATCATTAAAAGTGTAATATCTTCCATTGATAAAGAGATTGTTTCTAGTGATGAGAAGGATAAGGAAGTAGCGGGTAACGCTACCGAAGGTATTACTAATGCAAAGCAAATGGAAAAGGAAAAAAATCTCATGAATGATGCTCTTCTCGCTTCTTCTTTTTCCCTCCCTTATCAGTTTTCTCTCTAATTCTCTCTGATTTTGAACAATATAATGTTTTTATAGAATTTGGATATGTTTTTTCATTATTTTGGAGATTGACAAGTTTTATTTTGTTTTGTTGTATGTCTTTAGTTTAATTTTTCCTTGTTTCTATTAATAAAATTCGCCATAATAAGTGGTGAATTTGCTATAATGAAGAACACTCAAATCAAGAATGAATAAGTGTCTGTTCATTGTAGCAAATCATACATTCGTTGTAGCGAATTCACAAAAGAAAAATTTAGAAAATCATACTATGATTGCCATGCAAACCTCACTGTCCAAAAAATAAAAATAAAATTAGTTTTCAAAAATTTAAAAAGAAATAAACTAGATGATTATTAGTCCCTTTTTCTTAGTTTGAAATGATTGAGCACATCATAACACATGATGAATTTATGATTGTGCTAATTCCATAGGGACTTGTGCATGTGAGAACTTGGGTGAATTCAATAGATTTGCGTATTTGAATGAGATTGGTTGTGTGACATTCTTTGATGAGATTCAAGAATATGCTCATATCTAGTGAGGTGTGAGGTATGAACTTACACAGTGAGTAAATGTGCATCACCATTGTTGTGTTTTCCATTGGTTTTGTTTGATTCATATGTCATAGGATATCACTTAAAGCATGAAAGTGATCAAGGAACTTACTAGAAGAAGAAGAAGAAGAAGAAGAAGCAAAAATAAAAGAGAGACAAAGTCTCCAAGAAAACAAAACAAAAGCAAAAGTTAGAAATAAAAGGTCAAAAAGAGAAACTTGGTTCAGATAAGTGAGTGCTTATGTCAAAAGTTTCACAAGAAGAAGAAGAAGAAAGAAAGAAAGAAGAAGGAGAAGAAGATGAATAAGCAAATATAAAAGAGAGAGACAAAGTCTCCAAGAAAACAAAACAAAAGCAAAAGTTAGAAATAAAAGGTCAAAAAGAGAAACTTGGTTCAGATAAGTGAGTGCTTATGTCAAAAGTTGCACAATTATTGCTCTCCTTGATCCTTGGATGATTTTGATTATCTAGAAAAACAAACATTTGTTATAAGCCCAACCAAGTTACAAGCCTAAAACACCTTAGTGATGCATGCTTCTGTGTGATGTCTTTGATGAAAAATAAGAAAAAACACAAAGTTGAGTTAGGACACTTCAATGTGTGAATGATTAAAAGTCATAATCTTGGCAAATCATGTCTTGAGTGAAACACTTGATTTGTTCAAAATAATGAATTCTCAGTCATAGGATGTTATGCTTCTTCATCTTAAAGATTTGCTCCCATGATTTTGATGAGTCCTTGTGAACATTCTTGCACATGTAATGCCCTTTGTTATGCATAATTTGAAATTTCATTGTGGTGATGTATGCTTGATAATTCTAACCACTATTGTGTTTTGTAAATATTTTCTTCACCCTTTGTTGAATTTTGTATTGCTTGGGGACAAGCAATTGTCTAAGTTTGGGGTAAGGTTATCGAACTCGAGAGTCTACATAGACTCGTGTGAGCTCCATAGACTCATAAGAGCCTACTTCATATAAAAGTAATAATAAAATACCTATAAATAACATACCAATTAAACATCTCAACCACATAATAAAGCAAAATAGTAAACCATAAATTTTGTAATACTTAAATAACTAAGTCTGTTAATGCATCACTACTAGATAATAACTTACGGAGGTGATAGTAGTCGTAAAGCATTCCCATTAAGGGTTTCATTTTGTTGGAGAACAAAGGTTTGATGATGTTAGAGATGAGGGTTCTTCGATTCATTACAACACACCAAATGAATGTATGATAAACTTTAAACAAATAGAAAATATCCCAAAATGACCTGTGTTTTTATCTACTTTATTTAACTTGCTAATTCGGTGGTAAACTTGAGAGTTTATCGAGTTTGCATAGAGTCAACCAAGTCTACCTAGAGTCTACTAAAAAGAGAGTTTGCCTATAAGTCAACTAGTAGTCAATGGACACGAAAACTTGTAAGAATTAGCAAGTTAACTCGAGAGTTTGATAACCATGGTTTGGCGTATGTCAATAATTTCTTTTCACACTTTATTTTTTGAGCAATTATCCTAGTTTTCTTTATAATTTTTGCACATAATTGTAGTTTTGTTGATAAAGTGTATAAAATGGTTTTAGAAACTCAAAAAAATAGTTTTTGATGTTTTTGTGTAAACTTTGATGTTATAAGAGCATATTTTGATCATCAAAGTATGAAAAGTTGTAGAGATGATCTAGACATAATGAGATATGTTTTCTCCATAACAAAACATGATGCTTGATCAGCTAGAACTGACAAAGATTTTCCACAACGAAGGTGCAGTTTTCCATTACGAGTCCACAAAGTTGAAGACCTTAGAAGTAAGATAAACTCTCCACAACAAAGAAAGGTCCATAGGCTTGAAGATCAAGTGTAGAATCCTTAGTAGATAGAAGTAGTTTTGTTGCAGAAAAAATCTTTCGAGGCACAAAAATTAATGGTAATTTCAACTCTATTTAAAGAGCTTGTAACATCATTGTAAAGGAATTTTATTTAATTTTGATACTTTCATAATAGAATCTCGATCTCAATCCCTTTTTCTCTCTTCTCTCTCTCTCCCTCCATTGTTGCTCTTTTTGAGGTTCCATTTGGATCCCCCATGATCCAAATAAGTTGAATTTCACAATTTCTAAGTGATTAAAGTAGAAATCAAGTATGTAATCTTTGTTTTTCTGATCAATTCTCATAGTTAATGTGATCCTATCTCAGTTTTATGCTTAAATACATGTTAGGAGTGATCAACCTAGATTTTAGGGATTTGGATTGTGTCAAAACAAGTTCAAACCCTAGCTATACAAGGAGAACCTTTCGAAGGTGGGAGATGAGAAGGTTGAGTACAACTTCCTTTGCAAGGAAGCAAAACTCAAGAAGAATATTTGTAACAAGAGCTTGCTACACAAGTTAGGCTCTAAGGACTCTATATCTCACCTACACAAGTTCATCCTCTTCCATCTCATAGAAAACATCCCCTTGGATTGCCTGGCACCATTTACATCAACATTCTTCACAGTACCAATACTTTGAGTGTATATGAAGATATCTACTATGCATCCCTAGCCAATAAGATTCTTTGGGAGCAGTGTGTGTATTAGATTTTCAACTCTAAACTAGATGAGAAAACAAAGAATGTCATCAGGGTCAGAGGATTGATGAATTCCAAGTAGTAGAACTTTGGTGTTGCCAATGTCAAAGCTATAAAGGTTGGAGATTGACACAGCAAAAAGGGAGGTGCCTCGAGTGGATGAGGAAGACATCATCTGACGATGACAAGAGCAATCACCAGAGTCCAAGCTAATAAGATAATGCTTTGAATTTGTTCGGGATTGTCAGCAAAGTGGACAAGATTATGCAAGAGAAAGCTAATAAGAAGAAAACTAGAAGCCAGGCTCAACAACAAGAGGAAGAGTTGATCAAAAAAGAGAAGAAGACTAAGAAGAAACATGAACAAGTTGGTGTGTCCAATCCTCCTGAGATTCAAAGTGATGTAGCTCTATGTGGAGCTTGCAGGTCTTGGATCTTCTTCATCAATGGAGTCATTTACTTCTTGAAGATGAATGGCAGCAGAATGGAGAAGGAAGAAAGATGATTGGAGACACCACTTCAAGGAGAAGATGAGTCAAGAAGAAGCTCACCACCATAGGAAGCTATGGGTAAGAGCTTGAAGGTAGGAGAAAATGAGTGGAGGGAGAGGGAGAGAAGGAGCACAAAATTTTGTGCCTCAAATGAGGTCTGAACTTTGAAGTGTAATTCTCAAATGATCAAAGTTCCAAAAATGCACACACATGGCCTCTATTTATAGCCTAAGTGTCACACAAAATTGGAGGGAAATTTGAATAGAAATTCAAATTTCACTTGAATTTGAAATTGAATTTGTGAAGTCAAATTTTGGAACCAAAATTTCACTAATTATGATTAGTAAATTTTAGCTATGGTTCAGCCCACTAATCCAAGATCAAGTCCAAGATTTTCCACTAAGTGTGCTTAGATGTCATGAGGCATGTAAAACATGAAAAACATGCACAAAGTGTGACTATATGATGTGAAAATAGGGTGTAACAAGCAAATGCTCACCTCCCCCTCTAAAATTTAATTGGATTAGGCTTCTCCCAATTCAATTAAATTTCTCTCCCAACACACATTAAATAGTGGACACCGTGGATAATAAATGGTGGTTATTAGTCTAGTCCCTAAAAAATCTATGGTTGTGATGATAACAATTATATTAAAATCTTGAATTGACTAATAGTTTAATTAAGCATTACATGTAACACATCATCCAAACCTAGTTTGGTAATGAAATCCCAATCCTATGTTTTATTATCTAAACATCCAAACAAACATGGAACTCGTTTCTCTTAAGTTTTATTTTTTGGAAGGCACTTGCTTTTCTTAAGTAGTATCTAGCATTCAACACACTATAAACAAACAAGTGTCCAAATATTTGTGAAAACCAACTAGTATGCAATATATGAGATCATTTAAGCATCCAATTGAAGCTAAAGTACTTGTACTAATATTTTATATCTAAGTCAAATAACTTCCAAATACATGTTCATACACTTGTTGATGCAATTCTCCCTAGGAAGGGACCAGTCCCTAGAGCCATGAGCAAGAGGCTCCAAGAGGATTGGGCTAAAGCTGCTGAAAAAGGCCCTAGGGTTCTCATGAATCTCAGGGTAGATTTCTGAGCCCATGGGCCAAGTTTGGATCCAATTCTCTTTGTACATATTAGACTAGGATGTCATTATATTTGATCCTTGTATTTAGGGCTCCATATTGTAGGTAGGGTACCCTAGAAATATAGGATTTTTCAGCCCTTGTATTTTAGGGCACCTAGACTAGTTTTTGTATTAGGGGTAGTTTTGTAATTTCACATGCACTAAGTGAATATTTGATGTGTGTGGTTGGAAATAAATTTAATTGAATTGGTAGAAACCCAATCCAATTAAATTTTAGAGGGGGAGGTGAGCATGTGCTTACTACACCCCATTGCCACATCATATAGTCACACTTTGTGCATGTCCTTCATGCTTTACATGCCTCATGACACCTAAGCACACTTAGTGGAGAATCTTGGAATTGATCTTGGATTAGTGGGCTTAACCATAACTAAAATTCACTAATCATAATTAGTGAAATTTTGGCTCTAAAGTTTGGCTCCACAAATTCAATTTCAAATTCAAGTGAAATTTGAATTAAAATTCAAATTTCCCTCCAATTTTGTGTGACACTTAGGCTATAAATAGAGGTCATGTGTGTGCATTTTTTTAAACTTTGATCATTTTAATATTAACTTCAGATTTCAGAGCTCTTTTAGAGCACAAAATTTTGTGCTCTTCTCTCCCTCTCCCTTCATTCATCTCCTTCTTCCTCCAAGCTCTTTTCCATAGCCTCCTATGGTGGTGAGCTTCTTCTAGACTCATCTTCTCCTTGAAGTGGCGTCTCCTCTCTCTCTTCCTTCTCCATTCCGCTGCCATTTATCTTCCAAGAAGCAAAAGAATCCAATGATGAAGAAGATCCTAGGCCTACAAGCTCCAATGGAGCTTACATCACTTGTACACAACACAAGGTTCATACATATTCTACAAGCTCTGAAATATTTGTTTCCCTTGTATGTTTTGAAATTCTAACCATTTGAATTCAAGTGTATACAAAGACAACTCAATAGAAACAAATATTCTCTACAAAATAGTGCGAGTAGTGACAACTAACACTTTTTGAAGCCTATAAAAGGAGCATCAAGCACTACAATAAAATGCGTAGCATTCTGAAATTTTCTAAGTGTTGAAACTCTGCTCAAATCTCTAAACGATCTAGACTAACACTAAAAAGGCTATCCTTTGCTATGCATGTCTTGTAATATTGTGCTTAATTGTACATCCTCTCTTTGAGAGTTTATTTGAACTTGTATACATTCAAACTTCTGTTTGGAAAGCCAAAAATGGCTTATTGACTAAAGAATACTTTGGTATTTATTAATCTTATGAGGAGATTAAAGGTGTATCAGAAGTGGCCTAAAGAATACTTATTTCTTAAGTGTAAGCACTAACATATTAAATTCCTTAAACACGCATAGTGTTGTAGGACATTATGGCAAGTGAAAACTGAGATCAAGAATAACACTGCTCTTGAACATCCTTAGTTGTATGCATGTCTTGATTAGAAGAAATAAATTTATTTTCTTACGCGTGATGTTTTTACCAGGAATATACTTTAAAAGTTGTCTTAAATACATCTTTGGTCCCCCTATTAAACTTAATTCATAATTTTTATCCCTTTATTTTTAAATAAAGACATTTGGGTTCCTATATTTTAGAAATTTGCAATTTTTGCTCCATCCTCAATTTACCTATGTTTTATTTCTTTTACTTTGATACAGTAGAACTCTAAACCTAATATTATCATATAAAGTATCATCAAGAAATTATTTAATTGGTTAAAATATAAGAAATAAAAGAAAGAAAGAAATGTAGGCAAACTGAATATTGGACCGAAATTACATATTTTCTAAAAACAAGGACAAAATGTCTCATTTTAAAATAAGGAGTTTACAAGTATGGATTGAAAAATAGAGGGACTAAAGTTGTATTTTAGTTTTCAAAGTTTTACCTATCATAATTTTTCATTAGTTGATAGTGTAATTTTTTTAAATTGCATGGAAATTAACTTCATTAATTAGTATAAATTTATTAGATTAAGGTTAAATTAGATTTTTAGCCTTCTAATTTGTTATTTAGTTTCATTTAGTCATCTAATTTTTTCGTGTTTAATTTGATCCTTTAATTTTTTGAAATCAATTTAATTTTTTAAAATCAATTTAATTTGATCCCGTCTAAATTAAATTGATGTTATTAAAAAAATATGTATTTTGTGATGATTTAAAACCTGATAGTGACCTTAACCGTCATAAAGTGCAATCAATATATTGACCCAATTTAGACGGTAGATCAAATTGAATCGATTTTAAAAATTAAAGAATTATCCTAAAAAAATCTAGAAAATTAAATCAAATCTAAAAAATAAATTAGAAAAAAAAAACTAATTTCTGCATCTTGCCTCTCCCGAGTCTCTCATTAACAGGTCTACGATTTACAGTGCAGTCAAAACAATAGTATGCGTGTTTACGGAATTTAATAACTGATACGCAATGGAAAATTATTTCTGAATCAATAAGTCCAAAGAAGAAAATAAATTTTCTCTTAACATCGTTGAAAAGTAAGTCATCCCTAGCTATAATAAAAAAAATGAAATAAAATAAATTATCTACTCCCGCGAAATTGACTAAATTTATGTGGATAACTGTTGTCCCTTTCTAGTTTTAGAATAAAATACTTTCTGAGTCAAACTAAGATGATAGGGAAATGATTTTTCAATTTCCTTTCAAACAACCACAATTGTCAATTCACATATTATTCTTTAGTATGTAACTTTGTAAGCTCATAAATATATCTTAATTGTAATTCTTCTCCACCTTGACTAGTTAATTTCCTCGAAATTTCTTAATGCATGCGTGATATATGTTGAAACTATATTACTAGTTACTCGACAATTGAATACATAACGGACCCGAACACCCCACCACCCAACCAATTATAGATGTCAAAAAGTAAGAAATAAGGGTAGTCAAAACAAGTCATTTTCTGTATTTTCTCATGGTAATTTTGCAATATAAATTAATTATAAATTTAAAGTTGTTATATAAGGACTTATCAACGAGTTAAAATATATATATATATATATATATATATATATATATATATATATATATATATATATATATATATATATATATATATATATATGTTCTTTTAATCAACTCTACCAGAAAATTATTTAACTTTATAACAATTGCTGTAATTTCTTAATATTTTTAAATTATTATAATAACCATCAATTTTTTGTTTTAATAATTTTTTTAATGTAACAAAATATATATTTGACGAAAAAATTTAATAGTCTTAATTTTAATAAGACATACTTAATGTTACTAAATGAAATCTAAAAGTTTATAAACAATCATCTAATTTTATTTTTAAAATAATTATAGCTTATAATCAGGGCCGTGTAAGCCACTAGAGCACTGAGGCGACGGCATTAGGCCTCAATTTTTTAAGATCTCAATATTTTTATATATTTTTTAAATAAATATTTACCATTAATTTTAATTATTAAATAATAAATTAAGTTATAGTATGATATATTATTTGATATTATTTTTATTAATAAGACCACAAATATTAAATATAGATGTAAGTATTATTATAAATAATTTAAGTATATTTTTCTTATTTATTTAAAAAAATTAAGCAAATTATTTTATATCTATTTTGCATCCTACTTCTTTCTTTCTCAATTTTTGGATCTAACAAATGACCCTTGTAAATGATTTTGTAGTTAAAAAAGCTAGAAGATTAATATAAAAATTGATATTTTATATAATTTACTAAGTCTCTTTAAAATTCTTGTAAAAAAAGGATCTTTTTAACATTTTCGTCTTAAGCCCCAAAATATCTATATACACGGCCTTCTTATAATGTTCAAATAATCTATCAAGTTTCTAAAAATAAATGTACCTAAAGTCAACTAACATGAATTAATTTATACCTAAAATTTTTGAAGCCGATAAAACAAAACAAACTAAAAAATTGAAACTGGTGAATTACTTAATAATAATATTTGGTACAGTTGGTTCAATATTCTTAATAATATGTATAGAGAATGTTCTGTAGAGGAAAAAAATTCATTGAAGTTTACGCATTATTTTTTACGCAATAATAATATTTTTATACTTCTAAAGATTACTTAGTCTTTGCCAATGTGGATTATCACTTGGTATGTAACTCTCTTCATGAAGTTTACGCACTATTGTTTAGAATGTAATTGACATTGTGTTTGGTATCTCCCAATTAAGAAGAATTAGTCTTCTAATGTTAACTGAAGAATATTCTCGATACATAAAAAATAATGAATTAATTTAATAATTCTATAGATAGAGCTTTGACACTAAGTGTACCAGTCCAAAAAAGTAAGCTCAAATAATAGCATTGTCATATTGCTTATTGGAAACACTACTAACTAGTATTATTTATATAAGTACAGATATAATTTATTCAGGCACTTAATTGCTTATCTCATGTGGCCAAAGTAACTCCTAATTAATTACATATAATTTATTGTAGTCTTAGTTCAATTGTTACTTTTTTGGAGAAGTAGCTACTTACAAGGTACACAAGTTGGCTTCTGAAAAAAAAATAAAGACAATCACGATTTTTTTCCCCGTCCAATTAGCATATTTTACGCGCTACTAAAGTCAACTTGCTAATAAAGCATAAGAGAGTATGGTCACTATCTTGGTGCGTAGCACTACAATTGAACACCAACTGCAACGCGAATTTTGGTGGCAAACATGGAATCAAACTCCTCAAACCCAAAGTTGTTGTATTAGCATTCACAAAGAGAGCACCATCATCCAAAGAACGTCAAGATTCTCCACATTCAAAACCATTAGATTCATGGGTTTTCTAACTCTCACTAATTACTTGATTTTTTTGCTCATATTTTCCAGCTTCTATATGGGTGTAATCTCTGTGAATGATACCATCACATCAACCAGATTCATCAGGGACCCTGAGACTATAATCTCAAGCAACGGTGACTTCAAGCTAGGATTCTTCAGCCCTGAAAAATCCACACATCGCTATGTAGCTATCTGGTATCTCGCTGAAACCTACATCATATGGATAGCCAATAGAGACCAACCACTTAGTGATTTATCTGGGCCTGGGGTGTTCAAAATTCACAAGGATGGGAATCTTGTGGTATTGAATGCACAAAATAGGGTCATATGGTCAACAAATGTGTCAATTACTGCTACCAATACAACTGCTCAACTTGATGATTCGGGAAATCTGATCCTGCGTGATGTCACAAATGGAAAAACATTATGGGACAGTTTCACACACCCTGCTGATGCTGCAGTGCCATCGATGAAGATTGCTGCCAACAGGCTCACAGGTAAGCTACGAGACACCAATACTTTTGTTTACTTCACATATCTGTATCCGATAATGATACTCTTGGATACTTCACCAATATACGTATATGCGAGATGTAGTAGTATCCAAGACTTTAAGAGAAAGTTATGATTATGAAGATCTAATCATACTTGCATATGAGATATAGAAGCAAGTATAATATCCTATCTGATACAAGTATCATATCAGGGCATCGTAACAGGTGAGAAACTTATGTGCATGAAAAATAGTTATGGTCCTTCTTCTGGGTCCTTCATACTTCGCCAATACCTACCAGTATGAAGTATCCAAGTCTTTAAAGGAAACTTATGGTTATGATATTGTTGCACAAGTGATATAAAAAGCATGTATAAATATCGTATCTGATACACGTATTATATTTTATCTGTGCATCATAACAGGTAAGAAAATCGAGTATGTGTCATGGAAAAGCAGTTCAGATCCTTCTTCTGGGTACTTCACAGGGAGCCTTGAACGGTTGGATGCTCCAGAAGTCTATTTTTGGTACAACAAAACAAAGCCATATTGGAGAACTGGTCCATGGAATGGAAGGGTCTTCCTTGGGTCACCAAGGATGTCAACTGAGTACCTATATGGCTGGCGTTTTGAGCCTAATGATAGTGGAACAGCTTATCTAACCTACAACTTTGAAAACCCTTCTATGTTTGGAGTCCTGACCATAAGTCCACATGGAACACTTAAATTGGTAGAGTTTTTGAACAAAAAGATATTTCTGGAGCTTGAGGTGGATCAAAATAAGTGTGACCTTTATGGGACATGTGGGCCTTTTGGAAGCTGTGATAACTCAACATTACCAATTTGCAGCTGTTTTGAGGGGTTTGAGCCCAGAAATCCAGAGGAATGGAACAGGGAAAATTGGACTAGTGGATGTGTGAGGAATGTGCAACTGAATTGTGGCAAGTTGAATAATACGAGTGATGTTCAACAAGATCGGTTTCGGGTGTACCAAAATATGAAAGTGCCTGACTTTGCAAAGAGATTATTAGGTAGTGACCAAGACAGATGCGGAACAAGTTGCTTAGGAAATTGCTCTTGCTTGGCATATGCATATGATCCTTACATTGGTTGCATGTATTGGAATAGTGACTTGATTGATTTGCAGAAATTTCCAAATGGAGGGGTTGATCTCTTCATTCGTGTGCCAGCAAATCTTCTAGTTGCAGGTATGTTTTTCTCTACTTTTACTCAGAATATTTTGGGGATATTTAGTATAAAGTTCATTCCTTTCAGAAATGTTATGCTTAGTGAAAACCTGTTATCCGTTTCCATGTTCTGTTTCTGTTTTTTAATAGGAAAATAAAAAACAAAATGAAAATAAAGTATCACTTTCATAATTAGTGTTATTTTTATGTATTGATAGTGTAAAAGATGTGACTCTATCGATCAATTATATATAATTGTTAATAGTTAGTATGAGTTTTAAGATGACAATTATAAATGTTAACAAATTTATCAGTAATTTGTCAATGTAAATACATTATTTACTCTTATAGTTAAAAGTAAAATCAAACCTTTGTTTTCCGCATGTTATACCCCTAATGTATTGAATAACAAGCAGCAGCGGGTGGTAAAAAGAGAAGAGAAAACATGGGATTACTCATTGGCATTACTGGGGCAATTGGAGCATTAATCATAGCTGTCGGTGCTTATCTTTTGTGGCGGAAGTTTACTCCTAAGCATACAGGTAAAAAAAGTTGACTTATTGTCATTTCTCAAGTCAATTCAAGAGCATTCACATAATTTTTCATGTTTCATGTTCAAATTCAGTAGGGTAGTCAAGAAAGAACACGACTAGGAAGGAGGTTATCGTTAAAATTGATAAGAAATTTTTTTAAATGACAAATATTACTTTAATTAGTTGCTTTTATTCTTGTCATTATGATCTCATATCAAATATATATGTTTGTAAATTGATCTGCAATTTGTTCTAGTAAATGTAAAAAAGATATCACGTGGCATTACTTAATTTGAGAATTTAATATCAAAGATATCAAAAATTGAAGTTAAATACTATATGTTTATTTTAGCTTAGTTTAATTTTAGAGTATCTCTAATCAAAGAAAGGAGTTTTTAACTCTCTTTTGATGAATGCTTATATAAGCGACTTCTATAACTCATTTGCTTTCATAGTATTTTTCATGTTACTTAACATTAGTAACTAATACGAATAAAAGGTGGTTGAAGTTAAAACCCACATTTTTATGAGCACCTCAATTGAAAATCTACCACAAAGATTGAACCTTTTCAACCATGATGCATTGGGATTGGAAAGCTAGTAAAAGTTGCAACACATGCGAGGGTCCTAACACGGGGAACTTCTAGCACGTGTGAGGGGTTCTGGGCATCGCGAGGGAGAGCAACAAGGTGGGGTTTCAAAGAATCGTTGCGGTGGAGAAGGGAAGGGCTGGATGGCAACACAGGTCCAAGGGTGGGAAAGTGAGAGAGAGAGAGAAGAAAGAAGGTGGTAGCATTAGCGTAGAGTGAACACAGAGTGAGAGTTTGATGGCATCGACAAAAGGGTATAGATTCAAAAATACTATTGCTCACAACTAGTTGTGGATGTGGTAGTTGTGAGGTTAGAGGAGTGAGATTGTAGGAACTGCGACTAAGCCAAACACACGAAAAGTGAGAAGGTAGCCAATTATGACCATAAGATCGCTCAGGTAGTTTTGGGTTTTGCCCATGAAGCCGAGTCTGTTGATAGGGTCATTGATGCTAGAGAGATCGTCGGAAGGGAATGGAAGAGAGAGTAAAAGTGGCAAAGAAAAACGAAAAACAACAAAACGTTGCCGCAAAAATAGCCTCTAACAATAACAAACAATGGTAGGAGGGATGGCTGGGAAGGGGTCAGGGGAATCTGGTTTAGAATGACTTATAATAATAAGATTTATCTAACCGTTAAAATTATGATGGACTGTGTACCACCTATCAAGATTGTCTTTCCTAATCTTCTCTTAATTTATATATTAAACTAAATAAATGTAATGTTAGTTTTTCTGTGAAATTAATCATCCACAAAATTAGTTAATATTTTGAGTATTAAAAAAACTAGTTAAAACTTTGTACCTTAAAAGAAAAAAAAAAGTTGAATAAACACTAAATTATATGTTTTGTATCGATAAGATATTAAATTAAAAAAAAAAGACGTTAAGATATGTTTCAAATCTTTGCCAATAAGGATTCCGTACATACTAACAAGATGACATTTCATTCAAGTTTTGTGCATAATTGGGCATTGACCAACATGATACTAGTTGAAACTCTTCGTCAAGAGGCAGAAAAAATCACTAAATAATATACAGCGCCTGCGGACATTTTTTGAATAAATCCTTGCGAGTTATGACCACTAATAGTCCGAAGAGATGATGAATCGATTCCCATAGAGCCAACCCATGTGTACTAGCTACTGTTCACTGTTCGGGCCGTGAATATTGAATTATTTGTTGCATTTCGAAAGCTAAGTCATTGTCATCACATGTATTATGAAAGCTAAGTGATGTCCTGTTTGGTATAAATTTTTCCATGAAAATCGACAAATATAGGCAAAAAATAGTACTATTAAACAAAAAAAAATAGACAGAACAAAAAAACAGTAAAAAAATTATAGATATGATACACCGTGTCATGAAAAAAGATAGAGAGACATAAAAAGAAAAATCAGATGAAAATAAGTTGTAGAAGAGAGGGAGTATTCAGCCAAAAAAAAAGTACATGGAGAGTAGGAAAAACAAAACAAACAGGGTATTAGATTATGTAATAAGTTTTTTAATTAATTAACAAAATTTACTTTCTTTATTCTATTTAAATATTTTAGCACTCCATTGCTAGCTATCCTAGCTACACGATCATGACTAGACCAATTAATTACTTGCATTTTCTCAAGTAATTCTGAAAACTAGTTAGCGCTAATGTAAAATTTACATACGTCATCCAATAATATTTTTTTATCAACTTAATTATTAAATTATGTAATAATTTTTTATAGATTAAGATTAAACAATGTCAAATTAGATCTGTGTTAAATTAAAAGTGATTATCATATCAATCTTATGTCAAAATATAGAAAGTTCAAACATAAATAGCGTTGATTGGTACTTTCATACAGAATTCGGAAGGTGTGAGATATCGGTACGTAAGAGATCTTGGTATTTATTATTTTTTCAAAAGTCAAAACTTCGGGCTTCTTTAGAATCATTGTTATGAAAAATAAAGTAGATTGGAAAGAAAAGCACAAAGTTATTTTTATTTAAAAATTTTGCGTATTCTGAATTTATTGGGCCAACCACAAATACATTCAGGAAATCAGCCTCAAAACATGATTACCGGAGACCAAAAACAAATTAAACTGGAAGAGCTGCCACTGTTTGAATTCGAAAAGCTATCAACTGCTACAAACAACTTTCACTTGGCCAATATGCTTGGCAAGGGAGGTTTTGGTCCGGTATACAAGGTAATTTTGTCTTTTTTTTATTTTTTATTTTTAATCAATGTATCTCTTAGTTGAAAGTTAAGAATTAATTCTCAAGGTATTAAAATTTATTTAATGGATTGACCTCTTCATACACACCACTCACACCACTCACAGATTCAATCTATGATCACATACTTAAAGTGACAAGGTTATCTACAACCATATCCCACTAGATTGATGGTAACTTGACAGGGTGTGCGAAGACATTTTAATTAATTTTTAGTTTTTTTTATTAGTTAAAAAATTTATTTGATCATTTGATAAATAAGTTTTTTAAATAACTTTTAATGTTTTTTTAAAACACTACTTGAAGTAACATTTTTTAAAACATTAGTTTATATCTTCTAATTTTTTATATTTTTTTTTTCATTTTTATCCTTAATATATATATTCAATTTTTTAGTTGTCCTTTTAAATAAATTATGATTGTATTAATTTGTCTGTCATTTTATACTTTTCAGTCACTTCAAATTAGTTTAACCAAACACTTATAATTTAATAAGTTAATTTTTCAATTTTCAACTATTAACTTACTTTTCAACTAATTGAATGTAACCTTTGTCTAAAATTAAGATAATTAAGATGTTTGTCATTTTCACATTATATATATTGAATAAATCAGAATTTTTCTTTTACCATTTTAGGGGCAATTGGATAACGGACAAGAAATTGCCGTGAAAAGACTTTCAAAAGCATCTGGACAAGGATTGGAAGAATTTATGAATGAAGTTGTTGTGATTTCTAAACTTCAACATCGCAATCTAGTGAGACTTCTTGGTTGTTGTATAGAACGAGATGAACAAATGTTGGTATATGAGTTTATGCCAAATAAAAGTTTGGATTCATTTCTATTTGGTTAGTTCTTTACTCTTTTTACATCAAAACTTATTGACACTCTTTACATATTTCATTTTAGACAAAGCTTATGTGTTGTTCTATTGGTATTTTGGTGTTATACTATAATGAAAACATGACATCTATAAATTACATTACTTGTTCTTTTATCAGAAAATAGCACGAAAAGTACCTATAAAGCAATATTCAAGTTACGTGCTTTCATATTGTATACCAAATACATATTATTGATTAAAAGTTCTTTTAAACTATTAAGCTCTTGACATGCTACTTTTACAATTAAAATAAGAATGTTTTACTATTTAACATGTATATATATAATATTTAATTTGGTCTTAATTTTCATGTATTCTATGTTGTTTTGTAGATCCACTCCAAAGGAAAATACTAGATTGGAAAAAACGCTTCAACATAATTGAAGGAATAGCTAGAGGAATACTTTATCTTCATAGAGACTCAAGACTAAGGATTATACACAGAGATCTTAAAGCAAGCAACATCTTACTAGATGATGAGATGCATCCCAAAATATCAGACTTTGGTTTAGCTAGAATTGTTAGAAGTGGTGATGATGATGAAGCTAACACGAAAAGGGTTGTTGGAACTTAGTGAGTAGTACTTTCTCATTACACTCTTGAAATATTGAATGTGATTTAATTATTACTTATAGCATATGCTCTATATGTAGTGGTTATATGCCGCCTGAATATGCAATGGAGGGAATTTTCTCAGAAAAATCAGATGTCTATAGCTTTGGAGTGTTGTTGCTAGAGATTGTAAGCGGACGAAGAAACACTAGCTTTTATAACAATGAGCAATCACTTAGCCTTGTTGGATATGTAGGTCATTGTACCCTATATCCCCTCCATATTACAAGAAAAAAAATATTATTATTAGTAATAAAGTTTTGTTTTGTTTTTCTAGGCATGGAAACTATGGAATGAAGGCAACATCAAGTCTATAATAGATCTAGAGATACAGGATCCAATGTTCGAAAAGAGTATATTGAGGTGCATACATATAGGACTTCTATGTGTGCAAGAACTTACAAAAGAAAGACCAACTATCTCCACTGTGGTTTTGATGCTCATAAGTGAGATTACACATCTTCCTCCTCCAAGGCAAGTTGCATTTGTTCAGAAACAAAATTGTCAAAGTTCAGAGTCTTCTCAAAAAAGTCAATTTAATTCAAACAACAATGTAACTATAAGTGAAATTCAAGGTAGATAACAACATGGAATCGACACTGCCATTGCTAACAATAATTTCCTGTGCTTAATATATAATTATTCTCTGCTTGAAAATTTGTCAATTTTTAAATTTAAGTCTTGTTATGATTTTTTAAAATAAGCAAAATGTTGTATTATTGATTGAAATCCAAACAAAGCACAAGATGTGCCACATTTGGGAAAAGTGGTACAGAAACACAATCATGTGTAGTTACTCACAACTCCCTGGTACCACTACATGATGTAACCAATACAAAACATCAAACTGTAGGACTCCCTTTGAACCCTCGATAACAGTTTGATGTGAGCAAACTTAATAAGGCACTAACATGTCTCTAAGGATTAAAACTCGTGATTTACACTTAGATGGAGACTTTGTGCTATAGCTGAAGAAATTGTTTTTCAATTGATTTGATTACTCCTTTTATGATTATTTTCTTTGATAACTACCTTGTATAATTCATCGATGAAGACAATGATCATTCAAGATTACTTACTCTTGTAATTAACATGATTGTTTCCTTCAAAAATTCAAACTTAAAAAACTTTTCATTGTGTGTTATTTGGACAATAACGGTTCTTTCCTTACGACCAAAGAAATGGTTTTTAAATTTCATGTTATCTTTGATTTCTGACTGATGAACAAAATCCTTTGATCGTGCCTTATCTATTATAAGTGGCTTCAGTGTGACTTTGAGTTTGGTCTGCTTGAAGCTACAATCAACACTAAAAAGTAGTGGGCAATATTGGGTAGCAAACTTACAGATTTAGATAACTACTTATTAAATAGTTCGAGTTAGATAACTACTGATTAAACTTGTAGATTTAGATAACTATGTATTTGTTAATCATGAAAATTATAAATAAGTTTTCGAAAGTATTTTATATTTCTAAGAAGTCAATTTTCATTAGTGATTCTACTAACAAATAAATGTTTAAGTGTGAGATATAAAATTTATTTTTTATTGTAAATTCTTTTTAGTCGAACAAGTAATTATAGTTTTCAACTTTAAGAGAATTGTCTAAGTATTGATAAAATTGGTGATAGTAATTTCTATACTAATATCCATGGTAAACAATTTAATAGAAGTAATTTAGATTATAATAATTTTGATAGAAAGGTTTTTTTGCAAGTTAGTTATACATGTGATAACCGTTCTAGTAATAATTATGATAATAAAAAGTAATGGAGGAGATTGGATAAGAACACAATTCAAAAAAAGAAATGGAGATTGACAAAAATAAAGGTTTTGAGAAGAAAGGAAGATTTGATAAAAGTAAAGTTTAGAGAAGAAATGAGGATTGAAAAGAGTTAAGGGTTTAGAGAAATACAAAAAAGTAAACGAGAGGAAATTTGATTAAAAGTGGGATGAATACTTACACTGTGACCTTCGAACCGAGAGCCATTTTTGTGTACCACGTTGTTGGTGTTGAGGATTTGAGTGGTAGTGGTTCAATCCAATGAAAAATGGCTATTGGATGTCTTATTTATAGACTTCTAATAATAACAGTCGATTTATATGATTTCAGCATGTGTATAAATATATTTCTAACTACTTAAATCTAACAACATTCTAATGTCTTTGAGTAATCCTTTATCTCCAACCGCTTGTAACTTTTGTCTCGAATTCAAATTCAAACTTCTTGTCTAAGTGTCCCATTCTTCTATGTGCACATTTCTTTTACCAAAACATCTTCATTGAAATAACACCATCCAACTATGTAAGACAACATTGAAACTCATATTCTATCGAAACGGTTTTCTTCAAATGCATGCTTCCTCATCGAAAATGAACTCGATTTTTCATAACTTATAAATTTTCTCAAACAGAGATAATAGATGCCCCCAAAAAATAATGTGTTCAAGTATTGATTCTCGAGAACATAATATTTTTGTATTGAACTTCCTGAAGGGTCCTACAGTAAATTACCTTGTCTCACTGCATCCATAACCACCAAAGCTCGGAGAGCACGTCCAATCATGGAACAATTTTTGTGCTTGACAAGATAGTCATGATCACATCTATATACCTATAATTGTCTATCCACACTAATTACGCTAGTTCATATCTCATCATTGATTTGAAATTTAAATTAATGAATTTCAAATTATCTTCTTAGATACTTATAAATTAATACAAACTATTGTAGTTAAATCTCTTTACCTTTTTTTCTCTCCTTAAACCCTAAGCCTTATTCATCATTTTCTCCCTTGTGTTGTTGTGCTCTTACTCCTAATTTCTTAAAGAGAACATGTTTCCAACCTCCCTTTCAACTTCAAATGGCCTCCTCTTCTCAACAAAACCCTTCGATGGAACAATAAGAGGCTTCTACCAACACCCAAATCCCAACATATGTAGTGAAGACACAAAGAGAAGGGGGTTTTGACTTAATCCTCATTCCTAGACATGAAGAAGAATGCAGGAAAGTTTGGGAGACCTAGGTATTACTTCCAACCACACTTGATACTAAACCTATTTGCTTTGCAGGTTTGTATCACCCATATATATACTTAGAGGTAATTAAGGATTGGTTTCCCACTCATGAAGGTGAACAACCTCTTATTCACATAGATAGTATTAGGAGCGATTTTTTGAAAGACAAGAGTGGGATTTTCAGAGCTTCACCCCCAAAAGATAGAAAGACTTATTCAGTTGGTTAAAACATTTGGAGGCGAAAAAAGCTCAATATTGAAAGAATATAGGCATTTATGACTTGATTTAGCTTAGCAAGTATGATGTGGTCAGCTTAGATATGCCTATGTTAATGGTGTAACACCCTAGTTTTCAGTAAATAAATATCCATCGATAATTATTAAGTATGTATTTTTTGTTTTTATAATTAATTGAATTAAGTAAATATTTTGGGGTGAGATATTGGATTGAAATTGAGTTTTAATTATTAGAAATTAATAGAGTTTTTAGAAATTAAATAAATGAGAGAAAAAGGGTTTTGTTAATTAAAATAAGGGTTTCATAGTATTAAAAAATAAATAGAGTAAAATGATGTTTTAGAAAATAAAAGGATATTTTAATTGGTTGTTTTTTTAATAAAAGAGTAAAATATAGTTCATTTTATAAAATAATAAAATAAAGAAAAATAGGATAAATGATAGACTCAGAGTACTCAGGCATATAAATAACCCTTTTAACGTGTTTTTATAGACCTACATACGTTCTTTGCTCTCTCTTTCTTCCAAATTCGTTATTCCTTATTTCTCTCCCAAAATCCTCTCTTTTTCCCGCATACACTAAAATTTGTCCCAACAAAACTACGATTCCAGACTCGTTAACCATTGGATCGTCCTAAAATTTGGATATCACCTTCAAAATTCATTTCCGCACATTTCTACCGTTGAGATTTGTGAAGTAATGTTTGTAAAGAGAGATATGCCCCCTCGCACAAAGATAGTGAAATTGAGGCTCCAATCCCTTCTCATTCTCTCTATTGCTTGGAAACACTAGCAGAACAACCAGACAAAAGGCTTAACGAATCTTAGGGAATCGCTAGAGATGTCATTATTGCTTCCAAACTACACATGTGATCCTGCTTAGAGGTAAGTGATGAGTTACTCAAGATTGGGGATAATAATGAACATGTGTAGAGGACCATAGAGGATCAATTTTAGGTTATTTTGGATTGTTTTATGAAATTCAATTATGTTCTCGTGTTTTGAATCACAAATTGATTGTGTTTGATGGGCCAATTGATATCCCGATGTGAAATTATTGTGAAATTGATGTGTTCTATTCCCCGATTTTGCGCTTTAAAAATTTATCTATGATTATAATGTGTGTCTGTTGATGGATTGACAAGTGCTCCAATTCATCCCAAGTAGTAAAGTTAAAACGGAAGTCTGAGTATCGTATCCACAGAGACTTTATTTGTACTTAGGTAGATGAATATTTAATTAAGAAAAAGATTTGGAAAAGGTAATAGAAAGCAGTAAAATAAATTGTTGAAAATTAAATCAAACAAAAAAAAGAATTAAACATGAATTAATTAAGAATAGAAAAGATTAGAAAATCCAATATTATTGTAAAAGGAAATTCAGAAGATGAGAATTTTGGAAACTTAACCTACCAGAGCTACTCTTTGATGTAATGTTAATGATTTTTCTCTATTTATAATTATTCCGATTTACACCTGTATCTACTAGTATACTCTAACTTTGATCCCCCGCATGAAAGAGCCTAAATTATCTATTTTCTCTCCCCAAATCCCTTTGCAGAGCTAAAATAGTAAATTACATTAAGAATAGAGATGTATAACAGGCTAAACAAATATCAATCTATACCTAGTGATGACTTTTTTTATATACTCTTTCCTAATTCTATTAGAAGATAACGTTTCCAAACACTACCCCTAAAACTTACCATGCAAATGGGTGATCAAGTCACAAACAATAATATTAAGCACAAGAAAAGATAATGCAAATGTAAATATTTATAAATAAATAGGAAGAGAAATTATATCAAGGATAGTTGGTTCTCAAGTTTCCAACAAAGAGGGTTTAGCCTCTCATTTTCATGGAGGTTTTACAATTGCAAAAGAGAAATATTTAGTAAAGGGGGAAAAGATAAGAAAGAGAATGAAGGGAAGGAATGACTCCCAATGCTTGCTTGCTTCTTCTTCTAGCATTTGCTTTCTATAAGGAATTGTATTCTGTTAGAATTTCTGTGTGTCTTTTCCTTCTTCTCTCTTCTTCTTTTATAGGTGCAAATTAGTGGGCTTCTTGCACTAAGCCCGACTTTACTTTCCTTAATTATTCTTCTTTCCTTAATTAGTCATGCTTTCCTCAATTAGTCTTCTTTCCTTAATTAGCTCGTTTTCCTGGCTTTATTTTAGTCACTAAGCATCATAAACTCATCACTTTTAATATTCTCTGCACAAAAACTTAAATGATGTTAATTTAACAATTGTTTGCTCAAAAAGGAAAAATTAGGAAAAAAATTACAAGTTACTATATAATTTAACCCCAAAATATACTCATAATTAGCAGTTATCAGTGTCTTTCTCGTGTTTCTCGTACCTATAAATTGTATGTCCGATTGCTTTATTATTGTGAATTGAGTGCGCTTTCAGTATATTTGTATCACAAGATATCTATTTGATTTTAATATATTATTGTTCAATTAACTGCTAAAAACCTCTGTATTTTGCTTATTGATGATGATCGAAAAGATTTTTATATAATACTCCATGATACCATGCAAATGTACAGGGTTGCATTTTGTTCTTGAATAATCATAAATCTATATGAAGAATATGACAAGATTCATTATATTAGCATGAGAATTAGATTGTTGGAAATGTTCTTTGTCATGTTTTGGTCTCATAAGCTTATTATGCGTTGATGATTATAACACATATATATGTATATGAATTTTTAAAATAAATTAGAAATTAATAGTTCAAATAATAAAATTAAACTGAAGGAAATTAATATATTAAGATTCAACGATAAATACTTTTAATGCATTTTTAGTTTAATTATTTATTAAATCTTTTTAATTGAAAATAATATAGTTTGATTTAATATATAGATGTTTTGTGTCATGTAAATATTAATATTGTTTGATATGTATATGATTTGTGAGGTGTGATAACATGTTGCTTTGGAATTATAACATTGTGATTGAGATTGGATGTATGTCATAAATTGAGTATGTGTTGAATTGTAAGATACATGTGTATTGAGATTTTATACGCATTGAGTTGTGGGCTATGGACCATACAATCATACAACTATAAAACCCTTTAAGGGAAACGAGTTAATGTGCATTAAGTTTTATGATGGACGTTATTAAGGGAACCCGACGAGTCTAATCACTTTGAGGCATGACGAGTTAAAATGATTTTGAAAATAATTGAGTAGTGATGTGTATTGCATAGTTCATAAGTAGAGTATGTGTGTTAAAATGTTTTTTTTGTTGGATTTGAATCAGGAAGGAGAGACCTCAATGGACTTCTCGGAGTCTAGGCCTTGAGAGTAAATACACCCGGTTTCAGTACTCCTTTAAGTCTGTGTCAATCCCACATGGTTGAAGCATTCTAGTAAAATAGCGTGACCCTGATTGGTCTCCCTATGATTTCACCTAGTGAGAGTGACCTAACTTACCAATGTGTGGTTTGTCTTGTCATGTACTCCTGAGCACTTGACGAGGTTTTTTACTGACATGGTACCACATTGCATCTAGGATTGAGTCTTAACATTCTATTACATAATGCTTGTGTGTTGATCATTATTGACTAGTTGAGTGATATTGTGTTTTGATCCTTGAGTACGTGAATGATGTAAAAATGTGTGAGACATGTTGTGGTGAGACATGATGTTTTACGATAAGTGGTGGAATGACGTGAGTTGTGTTTAAGTAAGTTGTATTTCATTTATATGATATGTATATCTACATGTTGTCTTATTTCTCTTTATTGGCTAAGAATGTGATAACTCATTCCTTGTGTGTTGTTTGTGTTTGGATCCAATGATGATCTTGAACCTTATGTTCGTGGGAGCAGATGGTTAGGTGGATGGTTATGGAGAACCTCATGCTAGAGAATGTTGGGACACTTTGCTCTGATAGGATGTGACATCAGGGCTTAGGGTTTTATGTTATTTTTATCATATGCTAGTTTGAGATATGTAGTTGAACATGATTTACTTCTATGTTTCTCATTGGAATTTCAGTTGTAATACCGGTACGGTCTTTGTTTGGAGTCAAAACATGTTTTTATATTCTTACCGATAAGTTTTAACTTGGTTAATTGGTGAATGTGAACATTTTACTCCATCGAGAAGTTTATATTGAGTTATGAAGTAAATTTTTTTAAATTACTCCCGCTATTCTATGTTTCCTTTCACTATATGTATGTCATGGCAAAAAGTGTCACAAATGGCCTCCTCCTTATTCTTGAATCGAAGTCTACATGCCCCAGAACTGCCTTGTGGTCCAGTTTCACCTACTTTAATAGATATATTGATGCTATTACTGATCTCAAACCTTTAGGGAAAACTTATGCCCTTGGTTTATTCGAGGATCAAAAAGAAAGAAATGAAATCAAAATTGACTAGAGCACTAAGTCTTAAGGTGGTTTTATCGAAAAGAATGCCAAAGAGACTGGAGAAGTATCTGATGAAGAGCATATCACTTTTTTTATGTATTAGGTTTCTTCAAACTTGTTTTGCCCTCAATCTCTTCAAATTCCCATATATTGCTATAATTTAGCACATGCTCTTCATTTTGGAGAAAATATGTGTCTTAGTAATTTTCTCTTGGCTCTAGTGTTTAAGGTAATGGATGAAGTTGTTGAAACCATAGATGCACCTAGGAGGATGAAACATATAGTTGGCCCTCTATGGCTTGTTCAACTTTGGCTAAACACGATTTTGGCCAATCATATAAATCTTAAAAGAGAGAACCCAAATGACATCAAACTCAAGATTGAAGGAGCTCAATTGACTTTCCTGACACCCAACAAGGAATTTTGTACTTATGAAAGTTATAACAAGTACATTAAAGCATTTCTTCAATTCAAGCATTTTGATAGTAACTTAGCTTTTTCTTGAATTCTCAATTTACTGGGCCATCATGGTTAAAGCAAAGATTCCCATGAGACTCCTAGTAGACAGTCAGAGGTAATCAAAATTTGGAGTGTTTTTCTTACTTGGGACATAATTTTTGCTAGCATTACTCCAAAGGATATTCGATTCTATCCTTACCAACCTTAACTTTTTCCAAGACAATTTGGACTCTGTCGATCGGCCCTAGTGCCAATGTATCAAAATAAAACATTTCCCTACCAGATCTAAAGGGACAAAAGCCTTATTCCTACCATAATCGAGAAAGGAACTCCCAAAGTGAAGCTTCACACTACTAGAAAATACGCTTTTAACATTGTCATTTTCACATCATTTTTTATAAAATCGATGTTCAAAAAATGTGATTTCATATTTGTAAATAAATTGAGTTTGTTAACATTCGTTTTTCAAAAACCAACGTTGTGTGTCTATATTAACATCGATTTTTATAAAAATTGATGTTGTTAGATGTTTGTTAACATCGATTTTTTAAAAACCGATGTTATGTGTCTATGTTAACATTGATTTTTATAAAAACTGATGTTGTTGCTTGTTTTCCCAAATTAAAATTGAATAGACGGTGAGGCAAAGCTAGACACACAACACAGGGTGAGTGAGTGAGTGAGTCCCCACTCTCGGTATATATTTCCCCTCAATTTTTCATCGTTTTTCTACAATTCTCTTTGTTTTCCAACGATTTTCTTCATTTTTCTACAAATTCACAACATAAAAACTAACCTGATTGTGTGATTGCAATATTCTTCATGAAAGGAGGAAAGGCCAAGACAAAATTGAAGAGAGCTTATCCCAAGTAAGTTTCACTCGCTTTTGATCCAACCATGAATTGTTTGTTTCTGTTACAATTTGATGCTCAGTGAAATAATCGGAAAAGCTAAGGTTTATGAATTTCCAGATTTGAGATCTGAGATCTTTGTTTGGTATGGTGATCATTTCAAATGTGTGCATTTTACTATATTGTGGTTTTTTATTCTATTTATTTTGCTATGAATTTCAGACTTGCTGTGAACAAGAAGGGAGCAGCCACCAAGGATAGGAAACCCGTGGGCAAGGGGAAGGCAGTGAAAGACCCTAACATGCCAAAGAGGCCTCCAAGTGCTTTCTACTCTAATTCCTTTTTTTTTACAATTATAGGATGCGCCTAAGCGCCTGAGCGGTGTATTTCCAAGGCTTGTGTTCAAAATTTCAACAAATTGAAATTGTTTTCTCCTCACTGAGCATTCACTCTATCACTTCAACTCTACATTTGAGTGAGTGCCTCCACCTTTCTCTTCGATTTTCCAAGTTGTGTGCAGTCAAAAAAACGAGATTTTCGTTTATTTTATTCTATTATCCTTTAGAATCTCAATTGGAGTGTTTTGTTATCATATATTTCAATAGAAAAAGGGGATTTGTGTGCAAACTTCGCCATGAGCCCATCCCACCACTTAGATGTTGTCCTCTTTGATAATGCTGGAAGCTTAGAACTTTAAAAGCACAAGTTAGCATCCTTCCTAGATAACACGATTCAGTTCAATATGTAAATTTTGGATAGCTTCATCGTTGGATGGAAATTAGAACTACGGTGCAGAATTTTCTTTCTTAATTATAATATTTGACATTTGAGGAATGGTTCGTATATTTTGATTTCTAGATAAACCAGAGGCTACATCATAATTATTTTTTTGAAGTTAATGTCTTCGTAAATTTTAGGTTTGGAAGGGAGTCTGCAAGAGGTTAGACTGGTATTGTAGAATAGGGATTAGAAAGTGTAGATTTGGAGTTATATATGTTTAGAAGATTAAATAACAATGCAGTGCCTTAAACTAAATAACAAAACAATAGCGGCAAAATAATTTTAGTTTACAGAACATAATCAATAATATAATATATCATACAATAAGCACAAAGGAAAATAATTTAAGGGAGAAATTTTTAATTAGCCTAGATTGGAGCACGCAAACTCTATCCTTAGAAAGAAAACACCCCCACCTTACCTGTAGGAAAATTTGATTGCACTCCTCTTCCAAGATACGACAATTCATTGGTTTCGATCGTGTGCAGCGAAAGGATTCCTGACCCTTTTAAACACCAATGCTCTTGCTCTCAAAAATAATTTTTTGTTATAAGAAAGAAAAAGACAAAATTTAGAGAGATAAAACAAATTGTTTAATCTGCTTGTGTGTATTTTATAAAAAGGAGGAAAAAGATATATAACAAACGTACAAATACGTAACAAACTACATTGACCCACTAAAAACAAAATATTATTAGAAAAGATAGGAAATCTAATTTTACATACCAGATTCTAAAACAAATAATTTATTTTATAAAAACAGAATTAATGAATAAAATATTTTTATAAATTTAAATTATAAAATAAATATTTACTAACAATATATATATATATATATATTTTGTTAGTAATGTTATACATGAATTCAGAAAGTGTAGATTTGGAATTAAAGTGTTTTCATTTTATCTTATTTACATGGTGTTTTTCTTTTTTTTTATTATTAAGCTTTATTAAAATGTTTTATTAAACCAGACTTCATGTAGGACTAAGTATCAATGTTCATGTACTTAATCTTTTATTGAATCCAATATCAAGCTTTCCATTTGGTCAACACAGAATGTTTCAGCTGTAACTTATAAGCAATAATTGGTCACAATGTACTCCTGTAGGGGCAACTCTTGGCAAAGGGCTTAACAGAGGATTGGGGACTTTGTTAGCAGGAGGACTAGCTTTGGGAATGGGACTTTGTTAGCAGGAGGACTAGCTTTGGGAATGGGACTTTTATCAAAATTGGCTGGAAAATAGGAAGAAACCATTATAGTTGTTAGCATTTTCACTGCAGGTCAGGATTTTGAATCACTTCTATTTCTTATCATGTTGACAAAGATTTATTTGACATTTATATTTTGTTTTTTTGCTCATACCTTGTTCTCTGACAGGATTATGACGTGTGAGTGGTAGGATTTTGTGCCACATATGCAAAACAATATCCAACAATGAAAGCTTGTGAATATGGTTTTCGTGTGTTCTTGATCACCTATTGCTATATTATTTATCAGGGTATCATACAGGAGAGTTTGTTGAAACAGCTGTTGATAGATTTTTCTCATTGCATTGGGCGCTGTTGTGGTTCTAGGGATAAATGTTTGCATATATCCAATCTAGGTTGCTGAGGATCTACACAAGCTTGGGGCAAAAAATTTCAGGGGCATTGTTGCATCATTGGAAGGTTGTCTACAATATTTTCTTTATCCTCACATTTTGTTTGAAATCAACTAATTACTACCATTTAGTTACTACTTCATAATCTTATTTTCTATGTTGAATAACTTTGTTAAGCTTCTTTTTCAGGTGTTGTAAATAACTATCTTAATTGTATTGAATATGAGACAGTGGCTTCAAAAATTCTCACGTACCAAGCTTCTAAAGATGAGGTTTACAAAGGCTACAGATCAGTTGTTGAATCTACAAGCATAGAGGATTCATTGGTATACTATTGTCTACTTCATTTTCTGTCCGTTTTATTTTCACAAAAAAAATATTGATAATTTTTTTGACTCAAATTTATGAACTTCTTATTGAAGATGGGTTTTGCTGTCTAGGAGCCACCTTATGGTCAATACTTAGATATCCATGGCAAAATTATAAGAAAGTAAGTGGGGCACTAAGGCATTGTGCCTTTATGGTCATGGCTATACATGGATGTATATTTTCTGAAATAAAGGTACTTGTTGCAATTTCTGCAACATAGCCTTTGACTCTATATTTTTGTGTTTTCTTCTCAGGGGAAGTTTTGGGATTTACTTTTTTTCAATATGAAAATCTTGTAATGCTCTGGATTCTTTTAGTTTTGTTTTCATTCTCCAATTGTTTCCATTTTAGTTATTAGTTCACCGAAACTTGTTAATTCTATTGAGTGTTTTTAAATTTGTTTAATATATAGAGAAGTGGTAATTTCAAGAAATTTTATTATGAAGAATTATATATCACCATTGGGCTTTAGTTATTATCTCTTGGTTTTGGGCCTCGATTAAAATTAATGGTAGGTAATACTAATAACATGATAATATTTTGGAAATAATGTAAGTAATAACTACAAAGTGTAAAAAATTTAGCCATTTGGCTTTATAGATAGGCAAAATTGCATTTTTGATCCCCCCGTTTATCTTCAGTTTCGGATTTGGTCCCCCAGTAATTTAATTCACAAATTGGGTCCTCCTATTTTGTAAAATCGTGCAATGTTGATCCCCCAGCCACAATTGAACGTTGACCATTAGCAAGTGATATTAACTGCCACGTGTCATGTTCTTATTGGATGATGACTGTCAGGTGTCACCTCAGAGTCAATCGAACTCGAAAGATGACCAGGTGAACCTTATGAACAATTTGTAAGCCCTTTACACCCATTTCGATTTTGATTTTAACTTTATATACCGACGAGATGAAGGGACTCATGATACCCTTGTTATTAGTTCCATTGCAAAAAGTGTCAACAAAGGGTCAAATGGTAAATGACTTCCATCTTTTACAATCTTACTCTTGAAATGAATAATTACTTATAGTATTATGTATTATCAGCTTCAGAATCTGAAATGCCCAATTCAACACCAGAGGTGAGAAAGGCAACAAAAAGGGATGCAAAGGAAGAAAAAGAAGATGCTTAAAGCCATAGTAAATCATCTCCATCAAGACTGGTTAAAGACAAAATCATGGAAACTGATCCTAACATGAACAATCCTCCTATCCCTATCATAAAAAAAGAAACACCCATCAAAGTCATAATTAATCAACCTAGTGAGGAGGAACATTTAAACATTGATGTACTCACAATAATTGTTCATATTCCTATTGTTGATACGACTCAAACTTTTGAGCTTGCCCCATAAAAAGGTATAAGGTTTCTAATTTTGAGTACATTTACCATTTCAACTAACATTTCCTTATTCATTATTAGGAATTGAAGAACCAACAACATCAAATCAAGAAATTCACCCACTTGGATTAGTGTTTGCTATTTCAATGGCCTTACATCAATCTACAACACCCCCAACTGTTGACAATGAAATTCCTTCAACAGATATAGATCCCAAGAAGGTAGATCCTTTTGCCTTTATTGATATTTGGTCTTTAGATTCAATACCTTCAAAAGCTTCTAAATTGAGTGACAACATACCTTTTAATCATTTTGATGAAGTTGTGACCCATTTTTGGAAACCTGCTTTCAATTAGAACCTTGAAGATGTTTTTTCAAATCTAGATTACAAATAACAACTTTGACAAGCAATTGATAAGGTTTTTAAATTTCACGATCTAGTAGTCGATGAGCTTTGTGAGGAAATGGAATTATTCCCCAATGTCTTCAACAATGCTTTTGAGGGCCACCAACTTTGACCAACATGCTACTAACATTACTAAAATTGAATCTTCAACAGAGCATGATGGGACTAAACTCATTCAAGCTCAAGAAGGATTTCCAAAAGCCAAAGAGAATATTATGTCAATACAAGGACCAATGGAAAAAATTGAAAAATCTGAAGAAGACTTGGTCAAACAAAAGGAAGAGCTCTTGGCAAAGCTTAGACCAATCCAAGATGAACTTTGAGCAGTTCGAGAAAAGTGTTTTGAGCTTTGAGCAAGTAGAGAGACCAATGAAAAGAATAAAGATTTTCTTTGTTCTTCTACCAAAGAAATTTTGCAAGATTTGAAGGGTGTTCTCGAGAAGCGAAGGAAACTCGAGTTTACTCAAAAGGAATCCATGAATGCATTATCCACATGGATTGAGGCTTTCAATGAAATGAAGAGGAAATATTTCTTGAAATCTACTAAAATCTTCATCAGTTGTAGACTCTTAAAACAATTTTCTTATCATTTTATTTTGGGATAATTTTGTTCATGTAATTTCCTTTCTGAACAATTGCACTTTTATTTCCTATGTTATAAGAATTTTTATCTTAGTTATTACTAGTTTATAGTTTTTTAGATATTTTCAATTTATCGAACTAATATAATGATATATCAACAATCACACTAGAAGGGTTGGGGGGGGGGGGGGGGGGTTGAATAGTGTGTTAATCAAAGATAATAACTTTTTCATAAATAAAATGTTTTATCACAAGTTCAGAAAGATATATGCACTGGAGTTGTCCATTGATAAGGAAAACTAAGTTAGATGAAAATAAAGGTTGATCATCCAATAAGTATAAAAAATTATTTTCAAACATGTTGTCGAATAAACACTTGGTGAGAAAATAGTGACATAGTAAGCTAAGAGAATTCTTAATAAAACCGCTTAAGATAGGCATACAAACACTTGATTTATATTGGTTTACTCAAACAAAGCTACATTGAGTTTCCCTTTATCTTAGTTCTTAAATCTTTTATTAATGTTAAATGTTTGGTTGATCTTTAATTAAAGCATGAAATTTTGTGCATGCAGTCTATTTTTCCTAAAAGAAATGCTTAGGCACTTCTTATGTTTTTTTTGCTTTAATGATCGCGTTTTTGCTTAACCAAATAGGGTTTATTTCTGTTTTATGGGACAAGTGCATTTATGGTATATACATCCGTTTAAGCTTAATGTAGAAGCAAGCTTCATGATGAATCAAGATTGATTCAAAGAAGTTTTGATGATAACAAAGGTGATGACAAAAAGCTCAAAGATCAAGAACACTTCATGATAACAAAGATGATGATCTCAAGAATCATAGAACGAGTTCAAGATTGAATCAAGAACACTTCAAGGTTCAAAGAGAAAATTTGATTTCAAGAATCAAGAATCAAGTTTCAAGATTCAAGTTCCAAGAATCAAGATCAAGATTCAAGACTCAAGATTCAAGAATCAAGAGAAGACTTAATCAAGATAAGTATGAAAAAGTTTTTTCAAAAACTGAGTAGCACATGGATTTTTCTCAAAACCTATTTACCAAAGAGTTTTTACTCTATGGTAATCGATCACCAGATTATTGTAATCGATTACCAGTAGCAAAATGGTTTTCAAAAAGCTTTCAACTGAATTTACAACGTTCCAATTGATTTCAAAATGTTGTAATCGATTACAATGATTTGGTAATTGATTACCAGTGTGTTTGAACGTTGAAATTCAAATTCAAATGTGAAAAGTCACATTCTTTCACAAAAAAGCTTTGTGTAATCGATTACACTGATTTGGTAATCGATTACCAGTGATAGTTTCTGAACAAATCAAAAGATGTAACTCTTCAAATAGTTTTTGACTTTTTCAAATTGGTTTTAAGTTTTTCTAAAGGTCATAACTCTTCTAATGGTTCTCTTGACCAGACATGAAGAGTCTATAAAAGCAAGGCTTTGTTTTGCATTTGATACAGCTATCTTTTCCAATTCATTCTTTACACAAGCAATTTTTCCACATTGATTTCTGAGTCTCTTTGAACTTCTTCTTCTTCCTTTTGCCAAAAGCTTTCCAAAGTTTTCTGGTTTTCCAAACCTTGAAAACTTGTGCTATTCATTCTTTTCATTCTCTTCTCCCTTTGCCAAAAAGAATTTGCCAAGGACTAACCGCCTGAATTCTTTTTGTGTCTCTCTTCTCCCTTTTTCCAAAAGAACAAAGGACTAACCGCCTGAATTCTTTTGTGTCTCCCTTCTCCCTTGTCAAAGAATTCAAAACGACACAGTCTGAGAATTCTTTTGATTCTTCCCTTTCCCATATACAAAAGATTTCAAAGGACTAACCGCCTGAGAATTCTTTTGTATCCCCATTCACAAAGTTTCAAAGGTTTAACCGCCTGAGAACTTTGTCTTAACACATTGGAGGGTACATCCTTTGTGATACAAGTAGAGGGTACATCTACTTGGGTTGTTGACTGAGAACAAGAGAGGGTACATCTCTTGTGGATCAGTTCTAGTGGAGGGTACATCCACTAGGTTGTTCAAAGAGAACAAGGGAGGGTGCATCCCTTGTGGATCTTTTCTTGTAAAAGGATTTTTACAAGGTTGGAAAAGAAATCTCAAGGTCCGCAGGTCGCTTGGGGACTAGATGTAGGCACGGGTTGTTGCCGAACCAGTATAAAACTCTTGTGTGTTTGTCTCCTTCTTCCATACTCTTTTAATTTCCATTGTGCACTTTGTTTTCCGCTTTTACTTTTGGTTAAGTTTCTTTTCTGTTCTTCATTTACTTAACAACATAGTAAAAGCCTTAGAAGAGTAAATTTTTAATTAGTAAAGGTTTAGGAATAATTAATTCACCCCCCCCCCCCCTTCTTAATTATTCTGAGGCCACTTGATCCAACACTTAATGGCTATTTTTTTTATAAAGATATGTTTTATCATTTAAATTTTTATGGTTTTATGCTTTACCTTTTCTCTTTCCTCTACTACTTCTATATAAAGAGTTGCAATGAAAAATGGATTTCACTTTCACTCTCTCTCACTTTTACTCCTCCTATCTACCTCTCTTGTGTTTTTCTCCCTCAACCTTCACAAATAGCAAGAACTAAAATAGCTGTCACAAACCCCCCAAACTCTTCTAGCTCAAAAAATGAGTTTGTTCACTCACCCTTTCTTAGAACCCAAGATAAGGTGTGAGGCAGGTTTTGATGATGTCAAAAAGAATTTTCTTGATAATGATTGTCGTCATAAAAAAGGAAGAGAATGTGAATGTATGAATACAAGATTTTGATGATGCCAAAGTAGAATCAAACAAGGTTACATCAACAAACATTCAAAGGTTAAGCATTGCTTCAAGATTAATACAGGGTTGCTTCAACAAACACTCAAAGGATCAAGAAAAAGATAAGACCTTAAACAATCTCATTGGTTGATCAAGCTTTTTCCTCAAAACACATTGTTTCCAACATCCAAGGCTCTGGTAATCGATTATCAGGCAGTGTAATCGATTACCAAAATACAATTTTGAAAATCAACTTTTAGAAGGGTTTTGAAATTTGAATTTAAAATCTGTAGTCGATTACCAATAACGAAATTTCTGAAATTAAAATTGAAAAGTCATGACCCTTCAAAATATAATTGTGTAATCAATTACCAGAAACCTGTAATCGATTACCAGTGAGAAAAATTCAGAAAAACTTTTTGAAAAGACACATCTCTTGAAACCATTTTGAAAAGGCACGATGGGCCTATATATATGTGTGTATGACTTCGAAAAGCAAGAGAGAGATATTCTAAGAGAATTTAACTGTCAAATGCTATCTCAACAACTCTTGGGCAAACACTTGCAAATCTATGAAGAATTCGTCTTGGAACTTCAAATTGTATTATCATCTCTAAAAGAGAGAAATTCCTCTAGGAACTTCAATTTGTATCATCCACCCTAAAGGAGATAAATCTTTCTGTTCATCTCAGAAAGTCAGTTGTAATCAAGAGACTGGTTGTCTCTTGGATTGTGAGAATTGTAATCAAGAGATGGGTGTTAGTCGTCTTATACGTCTAACTTTTGTATAGAATTTTTTTAAAAACTTTTATAGTTCCCCAATTTATAGTTATTTGTAGGAATTTGTATATAAATCTTGTTTTGTTTGAATATCTGCCTTTAGAGTATCTCCTATGAGATTTAATGATAAAATTTGCATAATTTTAGGTTTAAATGAGGCTAAGTCTTGGAGTGGAAAAGGAGCAGTCGCGCTAAGCGAATCTTGTGGGCTCAACGCGCATCCACCGCTAAGCGCAGCTTCATCGCGCTTAGCGTGACAAGGGAATCTGGAAGAGCACAAGAATCAAGGCCGCACGCTAAGCGCGAGATCAGCTCGCTAAGCGAGACATTTGTCTCTTGCCAGGCTCAGCACACGACTGGCGCCAAGCCCAAATCCACTTACTCGCGCTAAGCGCGACGTCGCGATTTCAGAGCCTATTTAAGCCTAAATTGTCAGAATTAGGGTACGATTTTGAGAGACCAGAGCTGCATATTTTTGCACATACTTTGAGAGAGACTCTAGAGGCAGCAAAGAGGAGCAGTTGTGTAGAGAAGCCTCGGGTTTTACATTTTTAGAAAGATTAGTAAGTGTTAGAGTGATTGTGAGGAGCTAAGAAGAGGAGGAGGGATCCTCCTTCTTGTGTAAGCAACAATTATTATGTACTCTCTATCTCATTTGTGTTAGGGTTTCTGTGTATGGCTGGCTAAACACCCTAGTTGGGGATTTCTAAGGGACAATTGATGTAATTATCTTTAATATCTAATTAATTGTGTTTTGTGTGTTCAATGCTTCTTTCAATGCTTAATTATTGCATGCTCTAGGTCTGATCACCCATTTGTGTGTACTGTTAGGTGACTTTAGCATTGGGAAATGTACTGTTGCCTTAGAACTTGATAGAAGCAAGACTAAATAACTACATTACCAAGGATGGATTGTGGGGTTTTGGTTTTCTGAATATGCTGTGATAATAATGTTGTTTAAGTTAAGCCTAGTCTGACAAGAGGGATCTACGGATGAAGTTTAGGTTAAATTAGTCTAAACTTATGAGGGATCGAGGTTTAGTACTTTAGGCTACAACATAGAACACAAGAACATGATTAATTAGAGAAATATCCTCATATGCATCAACTTATTTGTTAGAAAGACCCAACGCTCTTTACCTATTGTAGTCAACTTTTACTTACTTGCATTTACTGTTTTTACCATATAATTAGTTTATTTCTGTTATTAACCATCAATTATCAATGTTTGTTCCAACAATACCTTACTTCTGAATAAAACTCTGTCTAATAAGCAAGTTCCCTGAGTTCGATACTCGGATCACTCCGTTTTAATTTTAAATACTTGACGACCCAATATGTTTGCCGGTATTTCATTTCCCTTGAATATATTTGTAAAAAATTGGAGAAAAAGGAAACATATGAGAAAGTGAACAAGTATTTATGGCGCCGTTGCCGGGGAACTTAATTCATTAGAAGTGTTCAGTTCAGTTTTACGACATTGCTTTATATTTTTCTCTTTGATTCATTGATTCTTTTTGTTCATATTTTAGTTACTGTACAAATTCATTGTTCTTTTGAATTGGATAATTGTTGTTCAGTTTCTCTTGTATGCAAAGAAAATCTACTGCAGGTGATTTGATCCCCATCGATTTGGAGATTAACGCTACTTGCAGGAAGCACAACGCAGAGAGAATAAGAAAATTTTTGCAGGACTTGGAAGCAGCGGCAACTCCAGAAGAAGAACCTCGATCTTCCGAGGCATCTTCTAGCTTTCCAATTGCAGGGCAATCACATACTGATTGTGTTGAAGAAGTTATTATGGCTGAAGAGCCAAGAAGAGTGACCCTGGAAGATTACTCAAGTTCCACTGTGCTGCAATTCTTTTTCAGTATAGCGCAGCCAGAGGTTCAGGCACAAACAATCACATATCCTCCTTCTTTGATACAGCTGATTCAAAATAATCTATTTCATGATCTACCAAATGAAGACCCATACGCATACCTGGCCACTTACATTGAAATATGCAATACCATTCGGCTGGCTGGTGTGCTGGAAGATGCAATCAGATTGAGTTTGTTTTCGTTTTCACTATCTGGAGAAGCTAAGAGGTGGCTTCATTCTTTTAAAGGGAACAGTCTGAAGACCTAGGATGAAGTTGTAGAGAAGTTTTTAAAGAAATATTTCCCTAAGTCGAAGACTGCAGAAGGCAAAGCCGCCATCTTTTCCTTCCACCAGTTTCCAAATGAATCGTTGAGTGAGGCCCTAGAAAGATTCAGAGGCTTGTTAAGAAAAACTCCTACTCACTATTTTTCAGAACCGATACAGCTCAATATCTTTATAGATGGGTTAAGACCACAATCTAAGCAGCTTCTTGATGCTTCAGTTGGGGGTAAAATCAAGATGAAGACTCCTGAAGAAGCAATGGACCTTATTGAAAACATGGTTGTAAGTGATATTGCCATCTTAAGAGACAGAGCCCACATCCCAACCAAGAAGAGCTTATTGGAGCTTACATCACAGGATGCGCTGTTGGCGCAGAACAAGTTGCTATCTAAGCAACTGGAGGCATTGACCGAAACATTAAGTAAGTTGCCAACTCAAATACATTTTGCACAATATTTTCCATCTACTGTTTTACAGGTCGCAAGGTGTGCCATTTGTGGTGGAGCTCACAATTCTGGCTTCTGTATCCCCAATGAAGAACCAGCTGATGAAGTCAGTTATATGGGGAACCAGCCAAGACAAAATTTCAATGCAGATGGATATTCTAGATTTCAGCATGGCCAGCCATATAATTCACAGCAGGGACAGTGGAGGAATCACCCTGGAAATCAGTTCAACAAAGACCATGGTGGTCCATCTCACAGGCCACAACAACAGGGGCCTAGTCTCTATGATCGAACAACAAAGCTGGAAGAGACTCTAGCTCAGTTTATGCAGGTTTCTATATCTAACCAGAAGAGCACGAAGTCTGCCATAAAGAATTTGAAGTCCAAGTGGGACAACTCACAAAACAGTTGGCGGATAGACCGTCAAGCAGCTTTAGTGCTAACACTGAGAAAAATCTGAAGGAGGAATGTAAGGCTGTCATGACAAGGAGCAGAATGGCAACCCATGTTGATGAAGGAAAAGCTGAGAAGAAGGAGGAGGAACATAAACAACAGCTGGCAGCTGAGCCGACACTAGAACTAGTTTCAGACTTTGTTGAACTTGAGGAGATTTTGGAAGATGAAGATGACCAGGAGAGAGAGACCCAAATAAAAGATAGTCAAGAAGGAATAAAGATGAAGGAAGAACAAGAAAAAGAAAAGCAAAATGAAATAAAAGAAAAAGAAGAAGAAAAAGAAAAAGAAAAAAATCAGAAAAGGAAAGAGAAAAAGAGAAGGTTGATGAGGAGAAAAAGAAGGGCAAGAGTGAGGCTGCATAAGAGAAGAAGAAAGAGACTACTCCTACTAAAGGCAAGAAAGTACCATACCCTTTGGTACCTTCTCAAAAAGACAAGGAAAGACACTTGACCAGATTTCTTGACATCTTTAAGAAACTAGAAATTACTTTGCCTTTTGGAGAAGCTCTCCAACAAATGCCCCTCTATGCCAAATTTTTAAAAGACATTCTAACCAAGAAGAATCGGTACATACATAGTGATACTATTGTAGTGGAAGGTAACTGTAGTGCGATCATTCAATGTATCCTTCCCCCAAAGCACAAAGATCCTGGAAGTGTCTCTATACTGTGTTCCATTGGCAAGGTTGTTGTGGGTAAAGCTCTCATAGACTTGGGAGCTACTATCAATTTAATGCCTCTCTCCATGTGCCAGCGACTTGGAGAGCTAGGGATAATGCCCACACGCATGACCCTCCAGTTAGCTGATCACTCCATCACAAGGCCATATGGAGTGATTGAAGACGTTTTGGTGAAGGTCAAGTATCTAATTTTTCCAGTTGATTTCGTCGTGATGGATATAGAAGAGAACTTTGACATTCCTCTTATTCTTGGACGCCCATTCATATCTACCGCAAGTTGCATGGCAGACATAGGAAAGAAGATGCTGCAAATGGGCATAGAAGATCAGAAAATCAGCTTTGACCTGTTCCATGAAGATAAAGATCCACCTAACTGAAATGTCTGTTTGAAGGTTCATGTGATGGAGTAGAGGAGACCTGAGAAAAAGGTTCTAGAAGTAGGAACCTTGTTGGATCTAGGATAACATGAAGATGTGTCAAGCTAATGACGTTAAACGAGCAGTTACTGGGAGGCAACCCAGCTCTCTTTTTATTTCTATTTTTCTTGCATTTAATTTAGTTAGTTTAATTACTTGTGATTGTGAATGACTTCTAAGCTTGGTTATTATCGAGAAAAGGGTTTCAAAGTTTTTGTGAAGAGATGGACAGAAAAGACTTAGAAATTTTTTTTTCAGTTGTCCATCCGGTATGCACAGCCCTTGCGCTAAGCGCCATGTCTTCACGTGATAAGCCTGAGCTTGCTCACGCTAAGCGCTTTGACCCTTCACCAGTTGGCTAGATGGTTCAGCTAAGCACACATCACTGCGCTAAGTCTAAGTTCTTTTCTGGATTTGAACTTCATGACTTGGGCTTAGCAGAGCTTATGTGCTAAGCACCACTCCTTCTCTGTTGAAAAATTATTGTAGTAGCACTAAGTGTGTATCCTGCGCTAAGCTCAATTTCCTCTCTGGAATTGAACTTTCATGAATTGGGCTTAGCGACAGGATGCGCTAAGCATCAATCCTTCACTGTTTTGAAATACTTGGAATTGCGCTTAGCGTAAGCGTTGCGCTAAGCCTAGAACCATCATTGTAAGTAGAGCTTGTTTTAGCGCTAAGCCTGACATCTCAGGCTAAGCGAAAATTGTAGGACCAATCAGAGTTGTAGACAACGCAAAGTGCGTGTCCTTGTGCTAAACCTGAATACCTCTCTGGAATTTGAAATTATTGAATTGGGCTTAGCGCGAGAGGTGGCACTAAGCGCATGGGCCTTAAACTCAAACATCCTGTTGGCATGCTAAGCACACCTATGCGCTAAGCACGCCAAATGAAAATGCTAAAATAAAATAGAATTGCCAATGGCAGTTACCATTTACATTTCAAAGCTTTTTCTCCCTTGTGCTTGTGCCCACATTCGTGCTTTTGTGCATTTTGCGGCCTTTGCTTCAAGTTATTCCTACTTTCTTGCTCTCATCTTGCATTTCAATCACAATCCAAGTAAGATTTCTTGTTTATTTTCATTTTCTTTTCAAAGCTTAAACCTTAGGGTAGATGATTTAGTGCTTTTTGGTTTGCATTTCTGTTTAGGTTTAGTGTTTTAGCTTAGTTGTTAGTTAAGGTAGGTTTAGGGTTTACAATGTAGGTTTTAGGTTAGGTTTTAGAGCCCCTTAGGGGCAATGCCTGAAAAAGGGGTGAAAACCCCTGAGTAATTTTTGGAAATAGCGATGAACGCACTAAGCACGCCTGCTGCGCTTAGCCAGTTCATCGCAATTGTTAAATTTTAGATTTCTAGATGACCAAATGATCGCGCTAAGCCTGACCGTGTCACACTAAGCACGTTCATCCTTCTGATGAGTTTCAATGATGAGCTCGCTAAGTGCGTCTGTGCGCTAAGTGAGACTAGTGTTTTAGAAACTTCGTATTTTTTTTTCAATTTTTGTTCAACGCTAAGCCTGGCTTCTCAGGCTAAGCGCAACTATGTCTTTGTTTTTAAATTGTTGGAATAAGGCTAAGCGCAGCTTGCTGCGCAAAGCCCATGTTATGTCTTAGTGAGGTTGAGCTAAGCTCAACTCCTCCGCTGTTTTCAAAATTGTAGATTTAGGCTAAGCCCAGCATGTTGCGCTAAGCCTAATCTGCAGAAAAACATTTTTTGTGTCTTCAGGCTAAGCACATGTCTGTCACGCTTAGCCCATGAGTAAATTTGCATAAGGTGCGCTAAGCCCAGCATGCTGCGTTAAGCACACAGTCCAGTTTTCAATTTTATTTTTCTATTTTTGATGAAAATAATCATGTTTAACCCTGTGGTTTGATCTTATTTCTTTCAGATGGCATCAAAGAAGAGAAAGGCACCTGCCACACCTTCCCAGGTCTGATATGACAGATCAAGGTTCACTTCTCCAAAGGCTTGGGAAAGGTACACAGACATAGTGGTGCCTAGAAAGATACTTATAGAGAGAAATGTGGTGATATACCATACTAAGTTCGATGATTTCAAAGAAGAGCTTGAGACAAGAAATTGGCATGAAGAGTTAACCAGCTTTGCAGAAGGCAACATTGATGTTGCCATTGTAAAAGAATTTTATGCTAACCTTTATGATTCAGAGGATAAATCACCAAAATAGGTGAAGGTCAGAGGTCATCTAGTGAAGTTTGACCAAGACACCCTCAACACATTCTTGAAGACCCCTATGATCATTGGGGAGGGGGAAACACTATCTGCTTATTCTAGGTTCACACTCCTGAGGCCTGATCCTCGGGAATTGGCAGCCAAGCTCTGTATCCCAGGGAGGGGATTTGAGCTTAATGCTGATGGCTTGACATTGAAGATCCTCAGAAAGAACCTGACTACCATTGCTCAGACTTGGAGCATGCTTTCATTCTCAAACTTGGTCCCTACCTCACACACATCAGATATCACTCTGGATAGGGCCAAGTTGATTTATGGAATAATTCAGAGGATGGACATGAATGTGGGCTACTTAATTTCTCATCAAATCTGTATGATCGCCCAGCACGACTCCTCTAGGCTCGGGTTTCCAGCCTTAATCACTGCTTTATGTAAAGTTAGAGGAGTCACTTCTAATTCTAAGACGCTGGAGAGTCTCAGCCCCGCCATTAATTTGGCATATGTGAAGAAGAACTGTTGGAATCTTGATGATCTAACAGTGACTTTTAGAGGGCCTAGGAAGGCCAAGGGGAAGAAATCTGAGACTCTTTCATCTTTTGAGGTTCCCCCTACCACATCAACTCCTTCCACATCAGCACCAACTTTTTCTACCCTAGCTACTTCTGCTTCATCACCAGCTCAGCTACCAGTTTTAGCTCCTTCTTCTTCCGAACCATCAGATTTTTCTTTTACACCAGAGATGCTACATGTCATGATTTAGAGCCTACACTGAGGGCAGGTCATTATTATCAAGAGCTTCCAGATCTTGGGCCTACCATCTATCATGAGCATGGAAGACTTTCACACTCAGGTGGCTTGGCCAGGAGTCCAGCCTTCTCCTTCTAGAGTGGGTGGGACCTCCACAGCCCAAGAGCCTGAGCCCATAGAGGAGCATACACCAGCAGCGGAGGATGAGCTCACTTCTCCTGAGCCCTTTTCATTTGCTTCTGATTTAGTTGTGGCTCAGGAGGAAGTACCTTTACCAGAGCCTATTCCAGAGCCATCCCATGCACCTATCTCTGAGGATACCCTGCCATCCGCACCAGCATTGGAGCAAGAGCATCCCATTTCACAGGATCCACCAGCTGCTCTAGTGCTGGATCTGAACGAGCATGCAGAAGACCAGCAGTAGGATGACCAAGAGTTTTAAATTTTGCATAGTTTTTTTTTAAAATTTTTTGCAAATTATGAACAGTTTTATTTTATCAGTTATTTAGTTTATGCTTTATTAGTCTTTTAAATTCCAGACTTTTAAATTTATGTTGTTTTAGTGTTTGTAGCTTGTACAAAAGCATGTTTGAACAGTGAACTGATTGAATATGATATTCAGTGGTTTGATTTCGTATGAAATGAAGTGTTGTGATTGAGTTGAATGAGAAATTGTATGAATTGAGTGGATCGGAATGTTAGATTTTGTTTTGAGCAAGCTTGCAATCATTAGAAGAGAAAGAACATGTGATTAGAATTATGAATGAAAATGTTAGTCAGTTTGTCAGATTGATTGTGAAGGAATGCATTAACCATAAACCGGTGAGAGTGTGATCCTTAAATTTTGAGAGAAACGACTATCATTTAGTACTGATTTTTGCATGAATCTCTGAAGTATGGACTGAATGCATGAAATTAAGAATGATGAAGGCCATGTTTGATTGTGATAGCCACTTAGCCAAAAAGCTAACCATGTGCTTAAATGATTTATCCCTTGAACCCAATTTTGAGTTGATTGATTGATTGATTGATTGAACCTTGAGCCTATACATTTTTAATTCTTGCTACCTTGTCTTAGGTTGTAGGAGAGCATCATCCAGAGAAAAGCTTGGTTCAAGACAAATTTGTCCCAAATTTGTGGGAGTTATATGTCAAAACAAATTTGTTCCAAATTTGGGGGAGACACTGGGTAAGAAATAAAATGGTCAAAACAGAGCAGCATATACACACTATTTTCTGTATATACATATATATATATATATAAAAAATTGGAAGTACAAATAAAAGTGTTTAAGTGTGTGTGTTGCAAATCAATGAAATGAAGCTAAGTGCCTAAAAAGAGGCAAGTATTGGGGGTAGGAATGAATGAAAAGTAAAGGTTTATCTATGGATGAATACTCTCCTAGAATCTAAGCTTTTGAATTCTAGAAAAACCATGATTTGTTGGCAGCCCAACCTCATTACAAGCCTAGAAAGTCCTTCGGATTCATTTTGTGTGTTTATTTATGTATGGTATGAGATGAAATGCAAAGGTTGGGACTTATGTTAGTTGTTTATGATGGAATAAGCCTAAACACTTGTGCTTGAGTGAAATAATGACTATGAGGCTTTGGTTGATGATCCTTCCTTGATATTTGTCATTTTCACTAGCTTATTTCAGTTGTGACTCTAATGCATATGTTCCTATCTTTGAAAAGATGCATGTTTGTGAAGGGCATTTGATTGAAGCATTCCATGATATTCATTTCATATGATTAAATTTTTCTATGAAACAAACACCATTTTGATTGACCACTATATTTTGTCACCTGAGCACAAGTGAACTGTTCTTTCTTTGCTTGAGGACAAACAAAACTATAAATTAGGGGGAGTTTGTTAGTCGTCTTATACGACTAACTTTTGTATAGAAAACATTTTCTAAAACTTGTATAGTTCCCCAATTTATAGTTATTTTGTAGGAATTTATATATAAATCTTGTTTTGTTTGAATAGTTGTCTTTGGAGTATCTCCCATGTGACTTAATGATAAAATTTGCATAATTTCATGTTTAAATGAGGCTAAGTCTTGAAGTGCAAAAGGAGCAGTCGCGCTAAGTGGACCATGTGGGCTCAGCGCGCATCCACTGCTAAGCGCAGCTTCAGCGCGCTTAGTGTGACAAGGGAATCTGGAAGAACACAAGAATCAAGGTTGCGTGCTAAGCGCGAGATCAGCTTGCTAAGGGAGACGTTTGTCTCTTGCCAGGCTCAGTGCAAGCCCAAATCCACTTACTAGCGCTAAGTGTGAGGGTGGCGCTAAGTGCGACGTCGCAATTTCAGAGCCTATTTAAGCCTGAATTGCCAGAATTAGGGTATGATTTTGAGAAACCAGAGCTGTATATTTTTGCACAGACTTCGAGAAAGACTCTGGAGGCAGCAAAGAGGAGTAGTTGTGCAGAGAAGCCTAGGGTTCTACATTTTTAGAAAGATTAGTGAGTGTTAGAGTGATTGTGAGGTGCTAAGAAGAGGAGGAGGGATCCCCCTTCTTGTGTAAGCAACAATTATTCTATACTCTCTATCTCATTTGTATTAGGGTTTCTGTGTATGGCTGGCCAAACACCCTAGTTGGGTATTTCTAAGGAACAGTTGATGTAATTATCTTTAATATCTTATTAATTGTGTTTTGTGTGTTCAATGCTTCTTTCAATGCTTAATTATTGCATGCTCTTGGTTTGATCACCCATTTGTGTGTATTGTTAGGTGACTTTAGCATCGGGAAATGTACTGTTGCCTTAGAACTTGATAGAAGCAGGACTAAATGATGGAAGCTTGCTTGTGGGGTTTCTATGGAGGCTGGATCTTTGAGCTTCAATGAGGTCCTTTAATGGTGATTTTCCACCATGGAGATGCAGCGGAAGACAAAGGAGAAGAGGTGAGAGGAGGCGCCATCCACTAGGGAATAAGCCATGGAAGAAGGAGCTTCACCACCAAGATGAGCCTTGGATAAGAAGCTTGGAAGGATGCTTCAATGGAGGAAAAGAAAGAGGGAGAGAAAGAGAGAGGGGGGAGCACGAAATTGAAGGAATAAAAGAGGGAGAGAAGTGGAACTTTGAAGTGTGTCTCACAAGACTCTCATTCATCAAAGTTACAACAAGTGTTACACATGCTTCTATTTATAGACTAGGTAGTTTCCTTGAGAAGCTTTCTTGAGAAAACTTCCTTGAGAAGCTTCTTTGAGAAAACTTCCTTGAGAAGCTAGAGCTTAGCTACATACGCCCCTCTCATAACTAAGCTCACCTCCTTGAGAAGCTTCCTTAAGAAGATTCCTAAAGAAGCTAGAGCTTAGCTACACATACCTCTCTAATAGCTAAGCTCACCTCCTTGAGATGAGAAGTTAGAGCTTAGCTACACAACCCCTATAATAGCTAAGCTCACCCCCATGACAAAAAACATAAAAATACAAATCAAAAGTCCTTATTACAAAGACTACTCAAAATGCCCCGAGATACAAGGCTAAAACCCTATACTACTAGAATGGCCAAAATACAAGGCCCAGACGAAGGAAAAACCTATTCTAATATTTACAAAGATAAGCGGGCTCATACTTAGCCCATGGGCTCGAAATCTACCCTAAGGCTCATGAGAACCCTAGGGCCTTCCCTTGGATCTCTAGCCCAATCTACTTGGAGTCTTCTACCCAATGCCCTTGCGGAGTAGGATTGCATCACTAAATATCTACATTATCAGGGATGGATTGTGGGGTTTTGGTTTTCTGAATATGTTGTGATGATAATGCTATTTAAGTTAAGCCTAGTCTTACAAGAGGGATTTACGGACAAAGCTTAGGTTAAATTAGTCTAAACTTATGAGGGATCAAGGTTTAGTACTTTAGGCTACAACATAGAACACAAGAACATGATTAATTAGAGAAATATCCTCATATGCATCAACTTGTTTGTTAGAAAGACCCAACGCTCTTTACCTATTGCTGTCAACTTTTACTTACTTGCATTTACTGTTTTTACCATAGAATTAGTTTATTTTTGTTTTTAACCATCAATTATAAATGTTTGTTCCAACAATACCTTACTTCTGAATAAAACTTTGTCTAATAAGCAAGTTCCATGAGTTCGATACTCGGATCACTCTGTTTTAATTTTAAATACTTGACGACCTGGTGCGCTTGCCGGTATTTCATTTCCCTTGAATATATTTGTAAAAAATTGGAGAAAAAGGAACCATATGGGAAAGTGAACAACGGGTTGTCTCTTGGAGAATCTTTGAACACAAGGATGAGAGATCCCAAGGTGTGTTCAAAGTCTGTAAAGGATTTATAGGGATAGTGGAAAATCTCAAGTGAGTTGCTTGAGGACTGGACGTAGGCACGGGAAGTGACCGAACTAGTATAAATTGAGTTTGCATTTCTCTATTCCCTTATCTCATTTATGTAATCAATTTTATCTTGCATGTTTAAAGAACATTATTAAATTGATTGCTGCTTCTTCTTCTACATTCTGAGCCTATCATTTAGAAGGGGGTTAAAAATTTGTTAGTGAGAAATTTTGTAAGACTTAATTCACCCCCTCCTCCCCCCCCCCCCCCCCCTCCCCCGTTAAGTTATTGAGGTCACTTGTCCAACAAGTGATATCAAAGCTTGATTCTTGTATAAAGTTTAGAAACTTCAAGAATAATTATGACATCATCTAACTTTTTATTTCCTGAGGGAAACTCCATTAATAGGCCTCCTATATTTAATGGTAATGGTTATCACTATTGAAAAACCCGAATGCAAATCTTTATTGAAGCCGTTGATTTAAATATATGGGATGCTATTGAAATTGGTCCCTTCATTCCTACAATGGTAGTGGGAAATGCAACTATAGGAAAACCTAGAGAAGAATGGGATGATGATGAAAGAAGAAGGGTTCAATACATTTTAAAGGCCAATAATATAATCACTTTTGCATTAGGCATGGATGAATACTTTAGAGTCTCAAATTGTAAAAATGCCAAAGAAATGTGGGATACATTACAAGTAACCCATGAAGGCACAACCAATGTCAAGAGATCTAGAATAAACACTCTCACACATGAATATGAACTATTTAGAATGAATCAAAATGAGACCATACAAGATATGCAAAAGAGATTTACACATATAGTTAATCATCTTGCATCATTGGGAAAAATATTTTCTAATGAAGATCTCATTAACAAAGTGCTGAGATGTTTAAGCAGGCAATGACAATTAAAAGTAACAACAATTGCAGAATCAAGAAATCTTACTGACATGTCTCTTGCAACTCTTTTTGGAAAGATTCAGGAACATGAAATGAAACTTATGAGACTCCATCAACATGAAGAGAATGACAAAAAGAATAAAGGAATTGCACTCAGAGCCTTATCATCTTCTATTCAAGAAGAAAGTGACAAAGAGGACTTGAATGAAATAGAAGAAGATGATGATTTCAGATTTTTTGTGAAGAGATTCACTAAATTTCTGAGAAACAAAGGAAATTAAAGGAGATCAAATATCAATCCAAAGAAGAAAGGAGAAGATTCCTCCTTAGCCCCAAAATGCTATGAATGCGATTAACCTGAGCACTTGAGATTCGATTGTCCTGTCTTTAAAAGAAGAATGGACAAATCTGATAAAAGAAATTTCAAAGAAAAGAAAGCATACATCACTTGGGAAGATAATGGCATGGATTCTTCAAGTGATTCAAAAAATGAAATCATAAATTTGGGTCTCATGGCCAAAGACTATGAAAGCGAAGAAGAGGCAATGTCATCTAACTATGACTTATCTATTTCTTTTGATGAACTCCAAGATGCATTCAATGATTTGCATAAAGAATCTGTTAAACTTGTCAAATTAGTTTCATATTCTAAGAAAACTATTTCAAGTTTAGAAAAGGAAACTTTGAAATTGAAATTTGAAATTTGAAATTTGAAATTGAAATTTGAAATTCAAAATTCAAAATTTGAAATTTGAAATTTGAAGATTTAAAAATTGTTATTGCCAAATTTACTCTTATTACTAGTTCTACTTTGTTAACATGCTTTTACTGTGGTAAGAAAGATCATAGTGTATCAACATGTTATATTAGAAAGAATGGTAGTAGCATTGGAAAAATGGTATCGATTCCAAAGGGATCCTTACTCAAAACTAACATTCAAGGATCCAAGAAAATTTGGGTACCAAAATCAAAATATGATTATATGAATGATGGACTCCTTGAAACAAAGTTGGCACATTGATAGTAGTTGCTCCAAACACATGGCAGGAGATGCATCAAAGTTTATTCATATTTTTCCCAAAAATTGTGAACATGTGATCTATGGAGACAACAACAAAGGTAAAATTGTTTGAGTTGGAAAAATAGGTACGAATCCCTCTACCTCCACAGAAAATGTTTTACTTATTGATGGTCTTAAGCATAGTTTATTAAATATTTATCAATTATGTGATAAAGGCTTTTTGGTATCATTTGATTCTCATATATTACAACAAGCGGCAACATTTTCTTTTAGGCCAAGAAATGATACTTTGAACGGTATGGCATGCTCTACTCTATTAATTCATTATAAATTGCTGACTGCTTTTCTCTTCTCTGCTCATGATTTATTTTTGATGTTGACAAAGGGGGAGAGATAGATAAAAGATAAGATAGTAAGGAGAATTATCTATTCTTTATGAGACAACTTTTTATATATGAAATCTTCAATTGTTTCATATAAGCAATCATTGCAAAATCAAGGGGGAGTAAACTATACAAATAGATATTCTTTTGTTTTTACTCCTAACCTACTGATGGTTGTCATCATCAAAAAGGGGGAGAATGTGAATCATGCAGGTTATGATGATGTCAAAAAAAATTTGCTTGATAATGATTGTCATCACCAAAAAGGGAGAGAATGTGAATGTATGAATACAAGGTATCGATGATGCCAAAGTAGAATCAAACAAGGTTGCTTCAACAAACATTCAAAGGTTAAGCATTGCTTCAAGATTAATATAAGGTTGCTTCAACAAACACTCAAAGGATCAAGAAAAAGATAAGGCCTAAACAATCTCATTGGTTGATCAAGCTTTTGCCTCAAAAACACATTGTTTCCAACATCCAAGGCTCTGGTAATTAATTATCAGGCAGTGTAATCGATTACAAGAAGACAATTTTGAAAATAAGCTTTTAGAAGGGTTTTGAAATTTGAATTTAAAATCTGTAATCGATTACCATTGATGTGTAATCGATTACCAGTAACGAAACTTCTGAAGTTCAAATTGAAAAGTCATGACCCTTCAAAATATAATTGTGTAATCGATTACCAAAAACCTGTAATCGATTACCGGTGAGAAAATTTCAGAAAAGCTTTTTGAAAAGACACATCTCTTGAAACCATTTTGAAAAGGAACGATGGGCCTATATATATGTGTGTCTGACTTTGAAAAGCAAGAGAGAGATATTCTAAGAGAATTTAATTTTCAAATGCTATCTCAACAACTCTTGGGCAAACACTTGCAAATCTATTAAGAATTCGTCTAGGAACTTCAAATTGTATTATCATCTCTAAAAGAGAGAAATTCCTCTAGGAACTTCAATTTTTGTATCATCCGTTCTAAAGGAGAGAAATCTTTCTGTTCATCTTAGAAAATCAGTTGTAATCAAGAGACTGGTTGTCTCTTGGATTGTGAGAATTGTAATCAAGAGACGGGTTGTCTCTTGGAGAATCTTTGTACACAAGGGTGAAGGATCCCAAGGTGTGTTCAAAGTCTGTAAAGGATTTACAGAGATAGTGGAAAATCTCAAGTGGGTTGCTTGAGGACTGGACGTAGGTACGGGAAGTGGCCGAACTAGTATAAATCGAGTTTGCATTTCTCTCTTCCTTTATCTCATTTATGTTATTGCAATCAATTTTGTCTTGCATGCTTAAAGAACATTATTAAATTGATTGCTACTTCTCCTTCTACATTCTGAGCCTATCATTTAGAAGGGGGTTAAAAATTTGTTAGTGGGAAATTTTGTAAGACTTAATTCACCCCCCCCCCCCCTCTTAAGTTATTGAGGTCACTTGTCCAACATAAGGGTAAAGCCAAATCAATCCATATCTTTGAGGTAACCATGACCTTAACACCCCCTCGTGATAAGGGCATAGTGATTGACTCTCCAAGAAAAAGATGTTCTATAAACTTGGAGATGCTAGAAAAGAAAAGGAAGAAGTTGGAATATGAGGTTCTTACTCTTTTCTTTGACAAGGAGTTGAAGGAGAAATTTGACAGAAGCTGGGCTGGGAAAAAATGGTTTATAGGAGATACATTGATCTCCTTGAGATCAAATCTCTTTAACATTCTCCATTTTATCAAGAAGTAAAAGTGGACTATTTTGTTTGAGATGTATGAACCAGTCTGCCCAAGTATAGGTGGATAACAACAACTTCACACTAAAGGCTACACTAAAGGCAACTAAGATTCTGGTCTCAAAACAATTCTATAGTAAAAGACTTTATGATGATTGGTTCAAGGACAAAGGGCTCAGAAAGAAAAAGGTAAAGAGGAAGTTTTTGAAGGATAAAAGGGAAAACTTCAAGTCTAAGTCTTTAACTTCTTTTGGTGGGATTTGTAGAAGCAAGCTTCATGATGAATCAAGATTGATTCAGGGAGTTTTGATGATAACAAAGATGATGACAAAAAGCTCAAAAGTCAAGATCACTTCATGATAACAAAGATGATGACATTCAAGATTGAGTTCAAGATTGAGTCAAGAACACTTCAAGGATCAAAAGAAAATTTGATTTCAAGAATCAAGAATCAAGATTCAGGATTCAAGAATAATCAAGATCAAGATCCAAGACTCAAAGATTCAAGAATCAAGAGAAGACTTAATCAAGATAAGTATTAAAAAGTTTTTCAAAACATTGAGTAGCACAAGAAGTTTTCACAAAATCATTACCAAAGAGTTTTACTCTCTGGTAATTGATTACCAGATTATAGTAATCGATTACCAGTAGTTTTAAAATGTGAAGATTTTCAAAATTCAAAATGAAGAGTCACGTCTGTTGTTGTGTAATCAATTACACCTTTATGGTAATCGATTACCAGTGACTGATTTCAAAAAATTCATTTCCAAAAGTCACATTTCTTCAAGTGACTTGTTTCTGAAGATTCTTTCAAAAGCCATATCTTTTTAAGTGATTAGTTTTTAAAGGAATTGCCAAGAGTTACAAGTTTTGACTTGAGTCATCAAGAAACTATAAATATGTGACCTGGGCATGAAACATTAGAACAACAATTACATTCATATCAATCATCTCTTTCAATCATTCTATCTTTCAATCTGTCTTTCAACATCTTCTTTCATTTCTTTCAACAGAACTTTCTAGTTTCATTTCTCTTCATTTTTCTAAAAGTTTTTGTTCAAAACTTTTTCTTTCAAGAAAAGTTCTTTGATCAAAAACTTGTGCTATTCATCTTTTTCATTCTCTCCTCCCTTTGCCAAAAAGAATTCGCCAAGGACTAACCAACTGAATTCTTTTTGTGCCTCTCTCCTCCCTTTGCCAAAAAGAATTCGACAAGGACTAACCGCTTGAATTCTTTTTGTGTCTCTCTTCTCCCTTTTCCAAAAGAACGAAGGACTAACCGCCTGAATTCTTTTGTGTCTCTCTTCTCCCTTTGCCAAAAAGAATTCGCCAAGGACTAACCGCCTGAATTCTTTTTGTGTCTCTCTTCTCCCTTTTCCAAAAGAACAAAGGACTAACTGCCTAAATTCTTTTGTGTCTCCCTTCTCCCTTGTCAAAGAATTCAAAACGACACAGTCTGAGAATTCTTTTGATTCTTCCCTTTCCTATAAACAAAAGATTTCAAAGGACTAACCGCCTGAGGGTACATCTCTTGTGGATCAGTTCTAGTTGAGGGTACATCCACTAGGTTGTTTAAAGAGAAAAAGGGAGGGTACATCCCTTGTGGATCTTTGCTTGTAAAAGGATTTTTACAAGGTTGAAAAGAAATCTCAAGGACCGCAGGTCGCTTGGGGACTGGATGTAGGCACGGGTTGTTGCCGAACCAGTATAAAACTCTTGTGTTTGTCTTCTTCTTCCCTACACTCTTTATTTTCCGTTGTGCACTTTAATTATCGCTTTTACTTTTGGTTAAGTTTCCATTTGTGTTATTTACTTTTGTAACAATATAGTAAAAGCCTAAGAAGGGTAGATTTTTAATTAGTAAAGGTTCATTAATAATTAATTCAATCCCCCCTTCTTAATTATTCTGAGGCCACTTGACCCAACAGGATTGTCCATTGGATCAACATGATTTCAGTGCTTCCAAGTATTGGTACTATCCAAGAGGTAAATGACCATGATTTTCAAGTCATTCACTATCTTTGGAAGACAATTCCTCTTTGTCTACCTTTTTTATCATCAACACATGATCAAGGCTACCAAGCCTATCAAGTCTACCTTTAATGTTCCTTATGAGATGCTAATGACCTTGATTTTTAGAAATTTTGGAGTTTCTATGGAGGATGAACCTAGAGATGATGAGGTTTTTTCTTGGGGTGACAAGAATGTTGATGATTTGAGGTTGAACCCTCAAGCAAGGATATGTTGAATCCACATCTCTAGCTTTAATTATGACAAACCATTAGCAATGAAAATTGAAAGGATGATGAGTTTTAAGTGATGGCTAACAATTATGCTTAAGCATTTCTATGTTTATTAATTTGAGAAGTATTGATGTTCTTTGAATCTGATGTACTCAGAATGATGCTCATAAAGGTTTAGAGAACTGTTGTTAGAGTTGAGTGTAACACCCGAAAATTTTGATAATTGAAAATAGATGGTTGATGTAATTCTAGCATTATTTGATTAATTTGGATTAGTTAAGGTGTTGTGTGAATTATCTTTGTGTGATTGTCTGGTGTGGATGTTAGGTTATGTGGAGTTTGATTGATCTGCATTGGAACTAAATGATTTTGAGCTTAACTCGAAACGTATTTCTGTAAAAACCACAATCCTGGACTCATTAACAATTGGATTTCCTTCAAATCTGGGATGTAGCTTACAACCCACGTCTTCTAGTTTTAACCATTGGGATTTTTGAACTAGTTATTGGAGCCTGAGCTATGCCCTTTGCACAAAAGCAGTGAAATATGTTGAAGCAGCAATTCGCCTAGAACTCGCCCAGGCTTGAAAATTTTTTCCTAGGCAAGTCTTGCAGGTTACAAATACATCGATCAACATAAAAATATGCATTTTCCTCCCCTCTTCTCCCCCAAACCCTCACCCAGCACCCCAAACCTCCTCATCCACCACCCACGACCATCGGTTGCTTGCAGTCAGACCACTGCATGGAGATGAATGCTTTAATTGGAGCGAAATCTTTAGAATCCACCTCAAGGATTTAATAGAAAACGGAGCTCTTAACTTTTCCTTTGTGGTTTCTTCGAGGTAACCATGACTATAGGCGTCGTAGTAGGATGTTTTTACGCTTCCTTTGAAAAACCTTTGAAAATAAGACATTGTAAAAGTTATTCTTTTATAAAATTGATGTTTTATTCTTGACCTTTGTTGAACCCCGGTCACATTGGCGTGATTGGAATTCCAAAATGACATCTCTTTGATGTAAACCCTGAAACACCTTTTAGCCCTTTTTTTAATTTGGATGGGTATTTGACCCCAAATGTTGATATTAACCTTGTCCTTGAAATTTATACTAAATTGTCTTCGATTTGGTATGTAAAGCTTTATGATTGGATTGATAAATGTGAACGTGAGAGACCTCTGAGTGATGCAGAGAGTAGCTGACGAAGAGATATCGATAGGTGAGGGGAGTTTATTTTTGGTTTATAGCTTTTGATACCATACTTGGGGTTAGTAAACCCAACTATGGGGATGTATGATTCTCCCTATGCATGCTAGTTTTCAAGAAAACTGTGTTTTTGACTAATGGGATGCGATATATTTCTTATTGATGAATGAAATTGTGAATGATATTGTTGTTTTATGAAACTTGTGTTGTCTGAAGACCTGGGAAATGTGAATCCTAGGCATGAAATTATATGTATATATGTGGAATGCGATTACTGATGATGTTAATATTGATGATAATATTGATATGAAATGATGTTGATATTGAGATGAGATGATATTAATGTTTCTAATAATGTTGATATGAGATGATGTTGATGTTGATGAGGATATTAAGATGAGAGGATATTGATGTTGATAATGACATCGAGATGAAATGATGTTGATGTTGATGATGTCATTGTGATTATGCATGTTGTGTATGTACATGGGGGTGCAGTGACCATGTTGGATATCCCTGGTGGGGAAATAGTGGTTAAAGAGTTTTAAGCATCCCTGGAAATGGAAGGGGATTACATAAAATCTTTAACTATCCACAATCAGTGCATTGATGGTGTCCATGTTTCATACTTCATATTGCATGGAAATAGTATAAACTTTGTCAATAAGTACTCGTAGTATTTCATGAGGAAAAATACTTGTACTTGGGGGCATGTTACTCGGTTTAGAACTTCCTTGAGACTCAGGTTGATCACCATGAGGGAAAGTTGTCTATCCACAATAGAGTGACCTCGATACTTGCTACCTAGTTTTCCTAAGTGAGAGTGTTGCATGGACACACTTAGGCTATTTCCTAACAAATGGTACTACTTTCCATTTGAGCGTTGAGTCAGGGGCATGCATCATTGTGAGCATGATTGATTTGAATTGTGTAAAAGTTGATGACTAGTTTTGTTAAATGTATGTTGAACTGATGGATTATTGAGAATGATTATGGTTATTGTTATTGTTTTCTTGCTAATCATTGTCATCTGATGCATTATTGATTTCTTTTATAATAAACTCACCCTTGTAATTTTGTACTGTGTGGTTGGTACCTATGATGATTGTGAAACTTTGTTCGTGGGAGTAAATGAACAGCAGTAGATGATATGGAGGAAGATTTTTTTTTTGGAGCCATCAAGCCATCGCGATGATGTTGGGATTATTTTGGGAGAGAATTGTGTTTTGTTATCAACTCCTCCATAGATGGTTCCTTGATTCTTTTGATTTGGACATGTAAATCCCTAACTTAGATACATATATTAACTAAATTACTTTTTATCATGTGAATGATGATTCATGGTTTAATATATATATATATATACACACACACACACACACACACACACACACACACACACACACACACACACACACACACACACACACAGATATATATATATATATATATATATATATATATATATATATATATATATGTATTTATTTATTTATTTAGGTATTTGTGCGTTGTTTGATAAATGTATATCACGAAAGAAAATTTAACCCATTTTTCATAATCAAATTAATGGACTTTTCACTTAAAAACTCAAATGTCGCTACATTAAGAACTCAAAGGAATTCTTGAAGCCCATAAGAATGATAAAGTTTGCTTCCCTCTGAGTACTTGGTTCTTGGCAAGATACTGAACTACAAGGCCTTATATATAAGATTCATCAAAGGCTACATGAAGAGCACCATGGTTCAAAATGATGCTATGTAGAGTCTACATTAGAATAATGAAGACCCTAACTCTAAGTTTTTGAACATCAGAATGACTCAGAAAGACTCAAAATTCATCACTTGAATAATATTATCAAATTGAAGTCTGACAATTCTTCACCCTCCATAAGTTTCCACAATCACCGAAGGCACATAAAAAGGATGAACCAAATGCATAAGAAGATGTAAGATTGTCGAATGATGAAGTTGTCCATGTAAAGCATTGATGTGGAGCTTCAAATTGAAGGATTAAAGAAATCTACTGCAGTCTGGCCTTGGATAGAACACTAACACACCAACAACATAAACTTATACTAAGTCTTTCTAAACTAATCAATTTTAGAATGCTTTGAAGTTGTGAAGAAGTGTTAAGAGTGATAAAGCTGCACTACATTAGAATGAGATATCAATCTAAACTTCATTAAAGGAATTCACCAAAGTACAGACTCAATTTCAGCAAATATCAAAATGGCTATTATGATGGTTCTTCAAAGTGCCCATCAGAAAGGCTCCATAGAATGAGAACTTCATAATGGTTTTGTCAACTATCACATCATGATAGCTGGAAAGTGAACCTACTTTCTCCAGAAGTGTGACAGTTGTGTGCAACCCACTATAAAGGTCTTCTTGGGAGCTCTAAGAGGCAATTTTGAAGGCTCTAAAGAACAAGTTTAAGCATTCCAAATCTGCAACAAAGTGTGCTAGATCTTTGAGTGAGAAATTTATGTTTTAGCTTTAACCCTCTTTGTGAGAGTGAGCTACTTTTGTATTGTGCTTTCAAAGATATTAAGTTCTTGAGTGTAATCCCTCTTGTGACTTGAAAATCTATAAAATGTGTAGTTAATCACAAGTGGTCTCAGATATCTTAAGAAGGGGGGGTTGAATTAAGATATCACAAACTTTTCCTAATTAAAAAATTCTATTTTGATTTTAACCCGTAACCCTAGATTCCTTAACAGTAAACTCTTAAGAAAATATGCAAGATAAACTTACTGAAAAGAAAGAATAAATAATAAGCAATTAAAGGAGTTTAAGGGAAGAGAGATTGCAAACTCAGATTTATACTGGTTCGGTCACACCCTTGTGCCTACGTCCAGTCCCCAAGCAACCTGCTTGAGAGTTCCACTATCTTGTAAAAGCCTATTACAAGATCTGAACCACACAAGGACAACCCTTCCTTTATGTTCAGATTTCTTTACAACAAGAGACCCTCGGTCTCTTAATCCTTTTTCAGAATAAAGAAGAAGAGAAGAAGAAATCTCTCTTGAAAGAGATAGATTGAACAATTTGAGCACTCGAATAATTCCTTATTGAATCACAAGTGTTTTGGCCAAGGAATTTGTAAGAGGATAAAACGATTTTTCTTTTTAAGAGGATAAGACCTTTTTGTTCTGAAAACTCTTAGCAAATTCATGTCTCAAGTCACATATATATAGGCCTTTGATGGCCATTCAAGAACCAAATGAAAAGATGCGACTGTTGAGAATATTTTCTGAAAATCTCCTCTGGTAATCGATTACAGTATGTGTGTAATCGATTACAAGCTTTAAAATTTGAATTAAAACGTTCAATAACTGCTGGTAATTGATTACCATATATGTGTAATCGATTACACAGTGCAAATTTGAATTCAAATTTTAATAGCTGTTGTAAATCATTTTTGGCCATTGGTAATCGATTACATCCTCTGGTAATCGATTACCAGAGAGTAAATCTCTTGAAAAAGACTTTTTAACTTCCATTTCTTGGCCAAACCTTTTGCTACTTCAATTAGGAATTCCCTTCCTATTTAATATACCTTTCCTAAGACTCTAGAGACTGTCTTGATCATCCATCTTGAATATCTTTAATTTCTTTGTCTTGAATAAAGCTTTGAGAAGCATGTGATCCTTTGGCATCATCAAAACATTCAGCTTGATCCTTTGTCTACAGCAAGTTGCTGAAATCCAGTGGTTTGCTGGTTTAGTTGTGCACTAGTTGTGTTAGTGAAATCTCATCTTTAAGGGTGACGATTGAACGTGGCCTAAGGTTAGGGTGAACCAATATAAAAACCTTTGTGCACTCTTCCATTTTCTTTTTCTTTACTTTTCTTTGCACAAATTCTTTAACTAGTTTTGACCAAATCATTAAATATGTTATCTTTTCATCTTAACAATAGATCTAAATTTTAGTTTACCAAGAGTATTTTTATTAAGCAACTATCTTTGAAACTAAAGCTTTAAACTACAAAAGAATTATTTTTCTAGAATTGTTGCATTTTTATTCTGAGCAACTTGGATTTCCATTCTTAGCTCAAAACAACTTCTTGTTCTGAACTATCATCATAAATCTTTTGTTTGCAATGAAACTTTAAAAGTTCTCAAAACCCAAACCCAACCCCTCTTCTTGTGGTATTTGGTCACTTCAATTAGCATCAGAGTTTAACTCTCAAGGTTAAGCACACTTGATAGTGTGAGAGGAAGATTGTGGAAGAAGTGATAGTTGGATAAGCTCCAACAATGTTTATACCCGAAGGCGCCTTAACCAACAAGCCTTCTAATTTTGATGGAAAATATTTCTACTACTAGAAAGGCATAATGAAGCTATTCCAGGAGTCTCAAGATATGGATGTGTGGACATCATACAGATTGGTCCCTTTATACCAAAGAAGAAAAATCAAACTAGAGTTGAAATAAACAAATCAAAAGAAGAGTGGACCTTAGATGAGAAAGCCATGATTATTTTGAACTCTAAAGCCAAATTCTTTTTGACATGTGCTCTAAGTATATCGGAATATGAGAATAGAAGTGTGTTAAACAATATAGCATATTTGGAACACACTCATAATAGTACATGAGGGCACAAATCAGGTAAAAAAACTCAAATGTCAATATTTTAACTCACAAATTTGAGATCTTTAAAATGCAAGAACATGAACTCATACAAGAGATGTCCACAAGGTTCACTACTATAGTGAATGAACTTAATGATTGGGAAAAAAATATACAACAGATCAAAGGATCAAAAAGATTTTAAGGAGTTTGCCCAAAATCTAGAGACCGAAAGTCATTGCCATAATAGAAGCCTAGAATCTGAAAACTTTGGCTATGGATGAACTTATTTGTAGAAGTAAAGACTTTGATGTTTTGATGATGCCAAAGGACCATGTGCTTCTCAAGTTTAATTCAAGAGGATCATGCGCTTCTCAAGATTAATTCAAGACAAGAATCCAAGAAATTCAAGATATATGATCAAGATAATCTCTAGAGACTTAGGAAGGGAATTCCAAGTTGAAACAACAAGAGGTTTGGCCAAAGAATATGAGATAAAATGTTTTTACAAGATATTTACTCTCTAGTAATCAATTACCAGAGGATGTAATCGATTATAAGTGGCCAAAATGATTTGAAACTATTTATAACAGCTATTAGAAATTTGAATTTAAATTTCACAATGTGTAATCGATTACACTTGGATGGTAATCGATTACCAGCAGTTATTGAACGTTTTAATTCAAATTTTAAAGCCTGTAATCAATTACACAAGTCTTGTAATCGATTACCAGAGGAGATTTTCAGAAAATAATTTCCAAGAGTCACATCTGTTAAAATGGTTTTTGAATGGCCATCAAAGGTCTATTTATATGTGACTTGGAACACGAATTTTCTTAGAGTTTTTCAGAACAAAAAGTCTTATTCTCTCAAAAGCAAAAATTGTCTTATCCTCTTAAAAATCCCTTGGCCAATACACTTTCAATTCAATAAGGAATTATTTGAGTGCTTCATTGTTCAATCTATCTCTTTCAAGAGAGATTTCTTCTTCGCTTCTTCTTACTTCTGAAAAGGGATTAAGAGACCGAGGGTCTCTTGTTGTAAAGCAATTTGAACACAAAAGAAGGGTTTTCCTTGTATGGTTCAGAACTTGCAAAGGGTTTTTGCTAGTTAGTGGAACTCTCAAGCGGATTGCTTGGGGACTGGACATAGGCACAAGGGTATGGCCGAACCAGTATAAAACTGAGTTTGCACTTGCTCTTCCCTTAAACTCTTTTATTTATTGCTTATTGCTTCTTTTCAGTAAGTTTAATTTGAATAATTATTTAGGAATTCATTTTAAATGGAATCTTGGGATTTGGGTTAAAATCAAAATAGAATTTTTAATTACGGAATAGTTTGTGATATCTTAATTCAACCCCCATTCTTAAGATATCTGAGGCCACTTGTCTAACAAGTGGTATCAGAGCTTAATTCTTGTATAAAGTTTAGAAGCTTCAAGAATAATGGCCTCATCAAACTATTTATTTCTTGAAGGGAATTCAATAAATAGGCCTCCTATTTTCAATGGAGTGGGTTACCATTATTGGAAAACCCGTATGCAAATTTTATAGAGGCAATAGATTTAAATGTCTGGGATGCAATAGAAGTAGGGCCCTATATTCCCACTATGGTGGCAGGAAGTAAAACCATAGAAAAGCCTAGGGAAGAATGGAGTGAAGAAGAAAAGAGATTAGTGCAATACAACTTAAAAGCCAAAAATATGATTACATATGCCTTAGGAATGGATGAGTACTTTATGGTATCAAATTGTAAAAGTGCAAAAGAAATGAGGGATACCCTACAAGTAACACACGAGGGCACAACAGATGAGAAAAGGTCTAGGATAAATACATTAACTCAAGAGTATGAATTATTTAGAATGAATTCAAATGAAAGTATACAAAACATGCAAAAAAGGTTTACACATATAATAAATCATCTTGCATCTTTAGGGAAAATTTTTCCAAATGAAGATCTCATAAATAAAGTATTGAGATGTTTAAGCAGAGAATGGCAACCTAAGGTAACAGCCATTACTGAGTCATAAGATTTATCTAACATGTCTCTTGATACGCTATTTGGAAAGTTACAGGAGCACAAAATGGAATTGTTAAGATTAAATCAACATGAAGAAAATGATAAGAAAAAGAAGGGAATTGCTCTTAAAGCTTCATCTTCAATCCAAGAAGAAAGTGATAAGGAAGACTTAATTGATTTGGATGAAGATGATGATCTTAGCCTTTTTGTAAAAAGGTTCAACAAGTTCCTGAGAATCAGAGGAAATCAAAGGAGACCAAATTTTAAACCTAAAAGAAGGATAGAAGATTTACCCTCTACTCCAAAATGCTATGAATGCAATCAACCTGGACATTTGAGGGTTGATTGTCTGATCTTCAAGAAAAGAATGGAGAAATCTGAAAAGAAAAATTTTAGTGAAAAGAAGGTGAAGAAGGCCTACATCATATGGGATGACAATGATATGGAATCATCTGAGGATTCAGAAAATGAAGAGATAAACCTGTGTCTAATGGCTAAAAGTTATGAAAGTGATGAAGAGGTAACATCTTCAAATAATAACTTATCCATTTCTTTTGATGAATTACAAGATGCATTTGCTAATTTGTATAGAGAATCAATCAAACTTGCAAAGTTAGTTTCATCTTCTAAGAAAACAATTTCAGATTTAGAAAAAGAAAATTCAAAATTAAATAAAGAATTAGATCATCTTAAAATTGAAGTTTCAATTTCTAAATCAAATGATAAAGTTTATGTTTCTACTATTCCTGATGAAAAAGTAATATCTAATTCATGTAACTGTTGTAGCAAGTATGAAAAAGAAATTAAAGATTTGAAAAATTCACTTGCTAAATTTTCTATTGGTAGAAATAACCTAGATGTTATATTAGGAAAACAAAGATGTGTCTTTGATAAGGCAGAAATAGGATATAAACCTGAAAAAAACCAAAAATTTTACAAAAATTTCTTTGCTTCCACACAAAAATATAATTCTCCTTTCATCACTTGTTTTTACTGTGGAAGAAAAAGGCATGACACATCTACATGTTATTTTAAGAAAAATTGCAACAATATTAAAATGATATGGGTCCCAAAAGGATCTTCAGTTAACACTAACACACAAGGACCCAATAAAGTTTGGGTACCTAAGTCACAAACTTGATCATGTAGGTATCTTTGAAGAAGAAATGGTACATAGATAGCGGATGTTCAAAACATATGATGGGAGATGCATCAAAGTTCACACATATCTCTCCCAAGAAAAGTGGGCATGTAACTTATGGTGACAACAACAAAGGTAGAATTCTTGGAGTTTGAAAAATAGGTACAAATTCTTCAAACTCCATTGAAAATGTTCTACTTGTTGAAGGCCTTAAGCACAACTTGCTTAGTGTTAGTCAATTATGTGATAAAGGCTATCTAGTGTCATTTGATTCTCAAAAATGTCTCATTGAACATAAACATGAAACTAATATAAAGCATATAGGGTATAGAGTCAACAATGTTTATATGATAGACTTAAGCCAAAAACTAGATAATAATCAATGTTTTCTTAGCAAAGATGATGATCCATGGCTATGGCATAAACGAATTGCTCATATAAACATGGAACACTTAAATAAATTAATTTCAAAAGATTTAGTTGTTGGTTTGCCTAAATTGAAATTTGAAAAAGATAGACTGTGTGATGCATGTCAAAAGGGAAAAAAACTAGAGTTTCATTCAAATCCAAAAACATTGTTTCAACTACTCAACCATTACAATTGTTACATATGGATTTGTTTGGTCCTTCTAGAATTATGATTTTTGGTGGAAGCTATTATGCACTTGTCATTGTTGATGATTATTCTAGATATACTTGGACACTATTTATCACTCATAAGAATGATGCATTTCAAGCATTTAAGCAACTTGCAAAAGTTATTCAAAATAAGAATAATCTCAAAATTATATCTATTAGGAGTGATCATGGGGGTGAGTTTGAAAATAAAGAATTTGATTTATTTTGTGATAAGCATGGCATTGAACATAACTTTTCTGCACCTAGAACCCCTCAACAAAATAGAGTTGTTGAAAGGAAAAATAGGTCTTTGGAAGAAATTGCTAGAACTTTATTAAATGATACTCCTCTTCTAAAATATTTTTGAGCTGAAGCCATTAATACTGCATGCTATATCATGAATAGGGCTTTAATAAGACCCATTTTAAATAAAACTCTGTATGAACTGTTCAATGTTAGGAAACCAAACATCTCACATCTTCATATTTGTGGTTGCAAGTGTTTTGTATTAAACAATGGAAAAGAAAACTTAGGAAAGTTTGATGCTAAGTCAGATGAAGGAATTTTCCTTGGTTACTCTTTGCTTAGTAAAGCTTATAGAATTTATAATATGAGAACAATGACAATTGAAGAATCGATTCATATTTCCTTTGATGAGACTAATGCTATTTCTCCAAGAAATGATATTTTAGATGATATTGCAGAATCTTTAGAACAAATGCACATTCATGGACAAGATTCTAAAGGAAAAGGAGAAGGAAGCAATGAAGATCCTCCAATAGAAGTCAAAGCAAATAATGATCTTCCAAGAGAGTGGAAAGCCTCAAGAGATCATCCCCTTGACAACATTATTGGTGATATCTCAAAAGGGGTAACAGCTAGACACTCTCTCAAAGATTTATGCAATAACATGGCTTTTGTATCTATGATTGAACCTAAAAATTTAAATGAAGCTATAATAGATGAAAATTGGATAATAGCTATGTAGGAAGAACTAAACCAATTTGAAAGAAATAATTTTTGGGAGTTAGTTGAGAAACCTGAAAACTACCCAATCATTGGAACAAAATGGGTGTTTAGAAATAAATTAGATGAAAATGGCATAGTTATTAGAAATAAGGCTAGATTAGTCACCAAAGGATATAATCAAGAAGAGGGGATAGATTATGAGGAAATATATGCTCCAGTTGCTAGATTAGAAGCCATCAGAATGTTATTAGCCTATGCATCCATAATGGACTTTAAGCTTTATCAAATGGATGTAAAAATTTCATTCTTAAATGGCTTTATTCAATAGGAAGTATATGTAGATCAACCCCCCGGATTTGAAAACTTAGACAAGCCTAATCATGTTTTTAGATTAAAAAAGGCGTTATATGGCTTAAAGCAAGCCCCTAGGGCTTGGTATGAGCGTTTGAGTAAGTTTCTTTTAGAAAAGGATTTCTCTAGAGGAAAAGTAGATACTACTCTTTTCATAAAGAGAAAATTACATGATATTTTATTGGTTCAAATTTATGTTGATGATATTATTTTTGGATCTACTAATGAATTATTGTGCAAGGAATTCTCTCATGACATGCAAATTGAGTTTGAAATGTCAATGATGGGAGAACTTAATTTCTTTCTTGGATTACAAATTAAACAAACCAAGACTAGAATTTTTGTCAATCAATCCAAGTACTGCAAAGAGTTAATTCACAGATTCATAATGGAAAATGCTAAGCACAAGGCTACACCAATGAGCACTGCTTGCTATTTAGATAAAGATTAAACTGGTCAGTCAATAGATGTTAAGCAATATCGAGGTATGATCGGATCCCTTCTTTATTTATCTGCTAGCAGACCTGATATAATGTTTAGTGTGTGTAAGTATGCTAGATTTCAATCAAATCCCAAACAGTCACATCTTAGTGTCGTTAAAAGAATCGTAAGATATTTGTTAGGCACTATGAATATAGGTTTATGGTATCCTAGGAATTCCACATGCACCTTAATAGGATACTCTGATTCAGACTTTGCCAGTTCTAAAACAGATAGAAAGAGCACAAGTGGAACTTGTCAATTCATTAGATCTACTCTAGTCTCTTGGCATAGTAAGAAACAAAATAGTGTTGTTTTATCCACTGCAGAAGCGGAATATATTTCTGCAGGCAGTTGTTGTGCACAGATTCTATGGATGAAGCAACAACTCTCTGACTATGGAATCCTTCTTGACCATATACCTATTAGATATGATAATACAAGTGCAATTAATCTTTCCAAAAATCCAGTTCAACACTCTAGAACCAAGCATATAGAAATTAGGCACCATTTTCTAAGAGATCATGTTCTGAAGGGATATTGTGTGCTAGAATTTGTTGATACAAAGAATCAGCTTGTTGATATCTTCACAAAACCTCTCCCCAAAGAAACATTATTTTCCATTAGAAGAGAATTAGGCCTCTTAGATATTAGTGATTTGGATAAATAAGGATTGATTGGTTGATTGAAATATGTATGGTTAATGATTGATTGATTGTATTTGATTATAAGATTTTGATTGTGTTTGATTGGTGTGTTATTGTGTGATTGATGCTTGTTTGATTGAATTAAATGAGTATAAGTATTGATGATTGCTATAGTTAGATATTCTTAGCATAGACATGGATATTTTTTTAAGGAAAAAGCTTAGTTAATGTTCTGGTAATCGATTACCATTACGTGTAATCGGCTACACAAGAACAGATAGCCTGTAATCGATTACCAGAAGGCTAAGTGCTCCTGTAATCGATTACCAAACCTTGTAATCGATTACAGAATGTCATCTTCTATAAATAGCCACATTTCAGAAGCTGCAGTCACACACATCTCGAGTTACGGTGCCCCCTTTCTCCCAAAACTTCCAATCCTCATATCTCACTCGTTTCTCAACCAAATAACCTCCCACAAAGCCCATTTTTCATCATTTTTTATTCTTTTTCATTCTAACCAATCAAAATCTTCAATAACTTCACCAAATGGCAAAATCATCCAAGAAGCGCAAGGGTTCATCCACCTTAGCTGCAACACCTAGAACATCACGTACCGAAGCCACCGGAGCATCCCCAGCACCAATTCCACCATCCTTGTCATCCTCTACACTATTTTCATCTTATGAACAGCGTATTCGGTACTCCTCTCTCTTTCAATCTCGTCAAATTCTTGATCCTAAATATCTTGACCTAAAATTATTTGATGGGGAAACATTTGATTGCTATCAAGTGTTTCAAAACACTGGTCTGGTTCCTTTGATGTCATTAAAATTACCATATTATCCTAAGTTAGTACGAGTCTTTTACTCAAATTTGAAAATTCAGGATGGAACTTTAATTTCTGAGGTGCATGGTATCCCTATGATTATTGATGAGTCTCTTTTCTTTTCTCTGACACAACTACCTAGTCAGGGTGCACCTTTTGAGGGTACCCTTGTTGACGACTGGAAGTTTGATTACTCTAGTCATGATGCCCGCCGCATGGTCTGCATTGACCAGGCATATATGACCGACAGACTGCTTGTCGGGTCATTGACATTTGATTGTCGCATCATGCACTATATCATTGTTAGAATTTTGATGCCTCGTTCTTCTAATCTCGCTCAAGCCTTTGAGGAGGACTCGATTCTGATGTGGGCTTTCTTGATCGGTCGTCTAATCGGCTGGGCCCATTTGATTCGTTACCGCATGCATAAGGCATTGCAGTCTAGTGCACCTCTACCTTACCCTTAGCTTGTGACTTTGTTTCTTCGACATTTTGAAATTCCTTTGGATTCTGAGCCTTTTGTGCAAGTTAAACGTTCCTTTGCTATTGGTGTCGATGCGGTAACCTCCTTTGGCTACCGTAAGGACATGGATGGGCAATGGTTGAAGAAGGACGCGCAACCTCCGCAAGACGAATGTACTCCCTCTCCTCCGCCTCAACGAGATGACTCCTCAGCCCTCATGCATGAAGTTCTTTCGAAGTTACGAGGCCTCCGCACCTATGTTGGTGAACGCTTTGATTCCTTGGATGGTCGTATTGATGCCATTGATGCTCACTTTGAAGGAATGGATACCCGCATCACTCAGCTTGAGGAGGATGTGAGTTATCTTCGTCGGTGCTTCGACCTTCCTCCACCATCTTCATAGATTTGGAGTATTATTATATTTGATTTTACGCCATGTATTGGCTATGTTTTTTAAGTCATTATTCTCTAAACTTTAGTTATATTTCAGTATTTGCAACTTAGTATTTTATGATTGAATTATATTTAATTTTGACTTGTGAATGGTTATGTGAACTTTAGTTATATTTGATTATTATTTTCTTCCTTATGCTGATTACCACATACTTTGGCTTTTTGATGTTGCCAAAGGGGGAGAGAAACGGGGCTAAGAAGCTTACAAATTAGAAGCCTAGAAATCAAGAGATCATCAATTCCAAAACATAGGGGGAGTATGGAATAAATGAACGCTCTATCTTGTATATAATCTATCTTGTATCTTGATTTCAGGAAATTAAAATTGTCATCATTAAAAATGGGGAGATTGTACAAGTAAAGACTTTGATGTTTTGATGATGCCAAAGGACCATGTGCTTCTCAATTTTAATTCAAGAGGATCACGCGCTTCTCAAGTTTAATTCAAGAATAGAATCCAAGAAATTCAAGATATATGATCAAGATAATCTCTAGAGACTTAGGGAGGGAATTCTAAGTTGAAACAACAAGAGGTTAGGCCAAAGAATATGAGTTAAAATGTTTTTACAAGAGATTTACTCTCTGGTAATCAATTATCAGAGGATGTAATCGATTACCAGTGGCCAAAATGATTTGAAACTATTTATAACAGCTAGTAGAAATTTAAATTCAAATTTCACAATGTGTAATCGATTACACTTGGATGGTAATCGATTACCAGCAGTTATTGAACATTTTAATTCAAATTTTAAAGCCTGTAATCGATTACACAAGTCTTGTAATCGATTACCAGAAGAGATTTTCAGAAAATAATTTCCAAGAGTCACATCTGTTCAAATGGTTTTTGAATGGCCATCAAAGGTCTATTTATATGTGACTTGGAACACGAATTTGCTTAGAGTTTTTCAGAACAAAAAGTCTTATTCTCTCAAAAGCAAAACTGGTCTTATCCTCTTAAAAATTCCTTGGCCAATACACTTTCAATTCAATAAAGAATTATTTGAGTGCTTCATTGTTCAATCTATCTCTTTCAAGAGATATTTCTTCTTCGCTTCTTCTTACTTCTGAAAAGGGATTAAGAGACCGAGGGTCTCTTGTTGTAAAGCAATCTGAGCACAAAGGAAGTGTTGTCTTTGTGTGGTTTAGAACTTGTAAAGGGTTTTTGCAAGTTAGTGGAACTCTCAAGCGAGTTGATTGGGGACTGGACGTAGGCACAAGGGTGTGGCCGAACCAGTATAAAACTGAGTTTGCACTTTCTCTTCCCTTAAACTCTTTTATTTATTATTGCTTATTGCTTCTACTCAGTAAGTTTAATTTGAATAATTATTTAGGAATTCATTTTAAAAGGAATCTTGGGATTTGGGTTAAAATCAAAATAGAATTTTTAATTAGGGAATAGTTTGTGATATCTTAATTCAACCCCCCTTCTTAAGATATATGAGGCCACTTGTCTAACATTATTGGTTCTTTGAAAGTTCATGAATAAGAACTAATGGATGAGATGCAACTACCTAAAGTAAAGGGAAGATTATAACTCTCAAGGTTTCTCAAGAAACCAAGACAAAGCATCAATCCAAAGCACTAAGTTTAACAATAGCTTCTGATGTTGAGAACAATGATGATTATCTTTCTAAGGAAGATAAATAAAAATTGTCATTGCTAACTAAAAGAGTGCAAAGATTGCTTAGAAGAAGAAAAAGGCCAAGAGGGTTGTCTAGAAGAGACTTCCAACAAGGAGAAAGTTCTTGACAAGTCAGATGCTTTGAGTTGAACAAACCTTGCCATGTTATAACTAACTTATTTTTTCCTTAAGAAATACTTCAAGAAGTGATCCAAAGAAGAAGACAATGATGGCTACATGGGATGATGTAGGCTCATCATCCTCAAAAAAAGATAAAGAGCATGCAGCTAACCTATGCCTCATGGTGGCTCAAAAAAAGATGAGGTATCTAATTCTAAAAGTGATTTGGATTTTTTCTAATTGGAAAGCTTTAGAACAAGCCTTTGATAACTTAATGATTCTCATATTTTAACTAAAAAATGTTCTTATTTGAAAGAATAGCTTTGTAATGCTCATAAATGAAATGATTAGCTCAAAATAGACACTGAAATACTTTTAGAAAAAATTAGTTTGCAAGAATCTCATTTCAAGCTTTCTAAACAGTTAAAATTGAGAAGAGAGACAACTGCAAAAAGAGTCATCTATTTTTGACCAAACTCAAATTTTGATTTTTTATAAATTATTTCTTGTTATAAATTTGATTTTGTATAAATTCTCTATTGTTATTTTGATTTTGTATGAATTCTCTCTTGTTATATTTTATTTTCATTAACCTTGATGCGTACGATTTGTTTTAGTTTGTTCTTTTTCCTTTATGTGAGGTAAATTTCCTACAAATAAATCATTATTTGATCCAGAAATTATCAAGACTAAAAGGAAGAACAAGAAGGAAAAGAAACAAACAACAACTAAGCCACCGGGTGAATCTTCTTGTACTAATTCTCCTTCAACTAAAAGCCATTTGTAATTGATAACATGGTTGATTGAGAAGAAGGAGGAAATAGACCACAAAGAAGTACTCTCAGTGACTATGCAGTACCATGGGAGCTTCTGACAAAGATGTTGAAGCTGTCTACCTTAGAGCTTTCCCATTCTCCTTGACAGGTAAGGCAAAGACATGGCTTCAATCACATATGAACAAAAGTCTCAACACTTGGGAAGAGGTGGAGGAAAAATTCATTGCAAGGTTCTTTCCTCCGTCTAGATTCATCAGTGCAAAATCCACCATTGCTACTTTTTCACAAGGGTCTAATAACCTCTCTGTGAAACATGGGTAGAGATTCAAGACTTTGTTGCAGAGGTGCCCAAACCATAGTTTTGAAGATGTTGGACAACTACATATTTTCTGCAGTGGTTTGAAACCTCAAACAAAGATGATTCTTGATGCCTTAGCTGGAGATATTATGATGTCTAAGAGCCCGAAGCAAGCAATTGTAATCATTGACTCCATAACAGCCAATGATTATTAGAGTGACCATGATAGGGCTCCGATTCAAAGAAAAGGTATAATGGAGTTGGATACTTAGAATGCAATTCTAGCTCGGAACAAACTCTTGACTCAACAAATAAAGGCTTTAACAAAACAAATAGGCCAACTTCCCCAATAATTTCAACAAGGTGGATCACAGAAAACTCACTAAGCTCATTAAGTTCAACAAGTTCTAAGATGTGACTTCTATAGGGGTGACCATCAGAATGGCCACTGTTCAGCACTTGTTGATTGCCAATAGGAAGAAGAGGCCCATTATTTGTAGAATCAAGCCAGACCTCAATAGAACTCCCAAGGAAACTACCAAGGTTATAGAGGTGGCTCAAGTTCAAATCTGCCTTATGGTTGGAGGCCAAAAAATAATAATGCATATTATGGTCCCACTAACACTTCTTTTGTAGGTCCTTCTAAAAACTCTTATGTAAGTCTTTCAAATAAGGGTCTACAACAACAACAATAGCAGGCTCAGCCAGATAAAATGTCAAAAATGGAAGATACTTTAACTCAATTTTATGCAGATGTCCGTCATAAACCAAAAGAAGATTGAGGCTTCCATTAAAAATCTTGAAGTTCAGGTTGTACAACTTGCAACACAACTCTCTGAGCATGGAAGTGGATCTTTCTCAACAAATACACATGTTAACCCAAAGGAACAACGTAACTCAATTACAACAAAGAGGGGGACTATGGTTGGTTTGAAGGAAAATGATGAGAAATAGAATAAAGAAGGAGTTGAAAATGAAAAAGAGAAAAATGAGGAAGTGGTGACTAGTGAAAAAGTGGAAGAGAATGTGATAAGTGAAGAAAAGAAGTAGAAATCAAAAAAACAAGCCACTAGTAAAGGTAAAGTTGTAGTAAATCATCCACCAGTTGAGCATTTTCCTTATCTGTATGCTTCATCAAAGAAAGATAAGGAAAGATAGTACAAAGCCACTAGTAAAGGTAAAGTTGTAGTAAACCATCCACCAGTTGAGCATTTTCCTTATCTGTATGCTTCGTCAAAGAAAGATAACGAAAGATAGTACAAGTGTTTCTTAGACATTTTCAAACTACTGCAGATTACCATTCCTTCTTTTAGGCGTTTGAGTAGATGCCAACATATGCTAAATTCATGAAGGATTTGCTTACAAAGAAGAGAAGAATTATGGATGATGAAACAATGGAGCATGTGCCATAACAAGGACATCCAACTTAAAAGACGTTAAAGAAGTGCTTCTAGGAGGCAACCCAGTGTTTCTAAACTTTGTATTAATTTGTGTTACTTTAATCTTATGTCTTATATTTATGGATTTTACTTTTGAGTCTTTATTCGCGAATTATGTTTTTGAATGTATAATTTGCTTTGTTAGAGCTATCATTGCATGGCTTGGGGATAGGCCTATTTTTCAAGAGGAGGAAGAGCAAGGAGAATGAAGACATGACAAATCCTGTTGATTATTTCATTGGAGGAGATTGAGCTATTCAGCCATGATCTTCAAAAATTTGTGACTTGTCTTTGTGTTCATTTATCACTTTGTATTAAATTTTAGTACCTTATTACCTTATTTACTACTTTGGATTTTAGTTTTGAAACTTACGCAAGTTTGTGTTTTTGATTGATTTACGCGTGCTTTGATATATTTTGTTTTGTTAGTGTAGTTGTAGATTATATATAACTCTTTTTTGGACTTAAACATAAAAATTTTCTTGGACATAACATGCTTTGGAAAGAATCAACAAGCGGTGTTTTTGAAACTTACTTTTGATTGGATCATAACACAACAAAGGGATTTTTGGAAACATTGAGAATGAAAACAATGAATTTCTTTCCCAATTACCAAATTAATCCAGGTGTTTTTGTGTGGACTTGATAAAATAACAACTTTCAAAACACTAATTTGATTTGAACATGGAAGTAGGTCTTAAGCTTTAGTGACTATGTGCAACCACATATTTTACATTGAGTATCCTCATTGATATGTTCTACAACTGATTTTACATGAATATCTAATTGTCATAATGTATGATTCATGTATATGATTTAGGCATTTTTTTTCTTTCTTTACATTTTAAGCCATTGGCCAAAGAGCTATCCCAATGTATATTGTTTTACCATTTGCAGGCCCTTTGAGCCAAACACTTGATATTTTGTTGGAACACTAACCTTGTAACACCCTAAAATATTACTTGTCGCAACCTACCATTCGGCGGGAGGGCGACGCGAGGGCTCGCGGATGCGTCTTCCAAGAAAGAAAAATGTGCGGAGTCACCACCAACGTTTATTCGAGGAAAACGTCGGAAAAACCGGAAAAGGCGTGGTCTACGAACCGTAAGTGAAAGGTTCGGGAGTTATATTTACGCACGGGGAATGTATTAGCACCCCACGCGTCCGTCACAAGGGACGACAACCTTTAATCAAGTGGAAAAATATGACTTCAAATTGTGTTATCTTCCCTTTTTTACGTTCTTATGTCTTTTTATGCCTTTTATATTTTTTATCTTTTTGTGGTCGACAAGGGTGTTTCCCTTTGCTCCTACGTATTCCTCAATTGTGATAAGAAAATCAGACCTACGTAGTTCTTTGAGAACTAAACGTTGGTTAAATTGTTTTTATCCTTTTTTGCAAGATATATTTTTATTGAACGAAAGGTCATTTAAGGCATTAAACAATCTTTCGATTCTTTTGAAAGGAGAGAAAACGTTAAGGCATTGGACCATTAATGATCTCTTGTATTTTTTGAAAGAGGTAACAAAGCTACGTGTTGATTTTAGGCTTTTAGAAATCCACGTTTAACCAATAAAAGTGGAAAAGACCATTTCAAGGCATTGGACCTTAAAAATGGCTTTTTAGGTGATTGTCATACCCTAATTTCGTCCGGGGATTATTATTTGATGATATACAACCTTTGATTGGCCGCTTCGAGATACTTGGCACCCTTTGTTGCACGATATGTGAAGTCCCGAGACGTGCCGAAAATCAAAAGGAAGCAAGCTTACGCGATCCGTGAAAGTTCCGTAATGTGACGGAAATCGAAAGGAGGTGTTTTTCGCAATCCGTGAGTTTTCGTAACTTCTTCGAAAGCTAAAAAAGAGTAAATACATAATCCGTGAAGATTCGTAACCTTGCGGAAGGAAAATAAGTATCGTTACGAAATTCGTAAAGTTTCGTAACGTTACGGAAAAAGAATTACCTAAAAAGGTAAAGGGGGTGCATTTAGTAAAAAGGGAGGTACAAATAGCAATCAGGCCCACTTGGGCCTTCCAGATTCTTCCTGTAGAAGGCTGCTGCTTTTGGAGGAAGCAACCTTGCTCGCCTGGGCGATCTGGGTGGCAAGCTCCTCCCCTATTTTGCTATAAATAGGGGGTGGAATGAAGGGAGAAGGGGTTTAGCCTTCTTGGCACTTCGTATTCTCTTAAATTTGCTGAGAAAAATTGTTTCCGTGAAGAAAATCCAAGCCGAGGCGCTTCCGTATCGTTTCCGTGAGTAATTACGCGAAGATTTTCAACTGTTCTTCGACATTCATCGTTCGTTCTTCGTTTTCTTCAGTCTTCAACTGGTAAGTACCTCAAACCAAGCTTTTCAATTCATTCTATGCACCCATGGTGGTCCACATTTTGTTTCATGTATTTTTATTCTCGTTTTCATTTACTTTCCGTACCCCCTTTTGACGTGCTTCAGTTATTTATTTAAGTCGTTTCTCGCCTAATCAAAAAATAAAATAAATTTCCACCGATCATTTGAATTGTATCATCCGTTAATTTCGGTTAAAATGAATTCCGACCATTCGGTCGTGCCGTAACCGCATTGGAAATCAAAAAAAGAGGTAAAATAATAATATAATAATAAAAAAATATCTTTTAGTAAAATAAACCAAAAAAAAAAATCAATCGGACATTTTCTCTTTGGGATTTCTCATTCTTAATTGAATTGACTAATAACTAAAGTGAAACTAAGGCTAAAATCAATTTGCCAAGTCAAGCTCGCCCACAAAAAATCACTAAAAAAAGGGATTTGAAATTTTATCATCTCAGTCTTTCTTACCAAGTTAATGGATCATTTTTAAGGTCCAACACCTTTAAATGATCACCTTTCAAGTAAAAAGAAATCGTGTGATTCACCCTTAAGAAAGAACTATGTAGGTCTGATTTCCTCTTTGATGGAGGGTACGTAGGAGCAAAAGCCCTGCTTTTGTCGACCTCAAAAAATAAAAAGAAATAAAGTTAAGGTAACACAATTTCCACAATTCTAAAAAATAGGCTGTTATCCTTTGAGACAAACGTGAGAGGTGCTAATACCTTCCTCAAACGTAAATATAACTCCCGAACTTAGAATTTTTATTTTGACCGGTTTCCTTCGGTTTTTCCGACGTTTTCCACAAATAAACGTTGGTGGCGACTCCGCGCATCTTTCCTCCTTTGGAAAGCGCACCCGTGAGCCTCGCCTCGCTTGCCCGCAAAACGGCACGTTGCGACAGTTGGCGACTCCACTGGGGACTTTTTGTGAGTTAGGCCTATTTTAAGGAATTGTAGAATTGTGAAACTTTGTGTGTGCACTTGTTGAACTGTGTAAAATGTAAATAATTGTTGTCTATTTCGCATTCTTTACACTACATTCTAAGCACTCACGGGTTTGAGTAAAAAAAGGGGCCCTATACCCGGGTTCATGGGAATCTAAGGAGTGGGGGTGAATCTATCATCATGCTAGGTCTCCGACTTGCTTGATAATAGTGAAACCTCGTCTAGAGCTTTCTCTCTTTATAATATGTTGTCGCTGGTATTCCATACCGCCACAATATTATTATCTTGAGTGATGATACCTCTAGAAAACAGCCGTGTGATCATTGGGAGTAGTTATTAGAGACCCCTAGATATTATCCTATAGGTCCCTAAAATAGGGGCACGAAGCGAACACGCTGCGTGCCTTTTAAACACTGTCATGCATATAACCTAAATGTCATGTGCGCCTTTGTTGTTTGTAATTATTTGTGGATATTGTCATACTCTATGCATCCCCATGTTATGCTTTTGCGCGTCTACATCATGCCGTCACACATGGGTTGTATATGGGTCTCGTCTTTTGTCGTGGGAAGTCGGAAGATCCATATCGCCTTCTTAACTGCACGCATGGGGCGTTGCGCCCCTAAAGGTGCAAGTAAGGAGAGATGATTTTCCGGGCTCTCGTGTCCGTAAATGCATTCATATCATGCATCGCATAAACATCTCTTCAACATCATAATGAACATATCATTCCTACATTTGTCCGTTATCACATTCCCATTTTGCATGAGTCATTGTATCATCATGCATATGCGTTCAACATACTTTTTGTTCTACATGTTTGCTCATACATGATCCTTGTATTTTCCTCTACAAAACAAAAACAAAAAAAAGGGAAGCATGAAAATTCATGATGCATTCTTAGTTGCATGTGTTAGGTACCATGAGCCAACCATGTTGGGATCATAAACCCATTTCTAAAATTAAAAAAAAAAAACACAAACAACAAAACAAAATGATTGAGCATGGTACCTAATGCGTGGTTAATTAAGAAAGGATGTCTCTTCGGGCATTTCAATCTCATAATTACATTTTCCATGCATAGCATGCGTATTCTCGAGTCTTTCATCCCTATGAAATGTTGATGAAGTATTGGCGATCAAAATTGCCATTCCCTGGGTTATGGGGTTGAACCAAGCTCGTGCTTTTACGAAAAGATTCATCGAGTCAAGTTGAAGTATGGAAGTAACCATCTTGCAAAAGTTGGGGCAAAAGATGGATTGTGTTACATCATTGCTTCGGCTACTGTCAAACACGTTTAGGATTGTTGATATCCTTGTTACTTCCAGTTTCACCTTGACAAAGATGTCATGGACCAAGTTGAAAATCTAAATTGATTCAACCCCATGTCTTGCGTAAAAATTCGCAATACTTCAACTATGCATCATTCGCATACATCCATGCTTTTCATTGGTTGCATTGCTTATTACATTCTTTCCTTGAAAAAAAAAAAGAGAACTTAATCATTGTTATAAAAAAGAAAAGAACCCGCTTTACGACGCCCTTACCGAACCTGTGCTAGAGCTAGAGTAATGGGTAAAGCAGAGGAGGTGCAAGAGAAGGTGAAGGCCGATATGGAGGCCATGGCCACAATGATGGAGGCCATGATGAGCATGAAAAAGATAATGGAAGTCAATGCGGTTACAATTGCCGCTACTAGCACTGTTGCTAAGGTGAACCCGATGCCCCCATCTGGCCTCAACCAAATGATCCAACCTTAGACATGGTAGGCAAAGATTTGGGAAGTAGGGACGGCCCCCATGATGTGCAAAATCAAAACAAGCACGCCTTCCCGCCATATGGCCTGCCTCCCAACTATACACCACCAAATGTGGCGTACACTCCCAATAAGAATGTCAATAACTCCACTCCTATACCCATTGAGAGCCAACAACCCCGAATTATCATGCACATGTCTCTTAAACTGTGGGGGAGACACATGAAATTCCCCACCACAATCTAGCCTACTTCGAGCCTTGCCTCGGATATGCCAGTGAAGGGCAAGCAGTTGGTGGTATAACCCTACAAAACCCTTTGGAGGGCCCTCTGTATCACCCACAACTACACCTCTTGCATTCCACGACAAGTAAAAACCCTCATGCTATGGCAAAAATGGGAAAGCTGGATCATCTAGAGGAAAGGCTCAGGGCCATTGAAGGAGGTTAAGATTATGCCTTTGCTAACCTAGAAGAGTTGTTCCTAGTACCCAATATCATCACCCCTCCCAAAGTTCAAGGTGTTGGACTTTGAGGACTACTTTCCCCGAGAACCATCTAAAGGTGTATTGTCGGAAGATGGGGGCATACGCAAAAGATGAGAAATTGCTGCATTCCTTCCAAGAAAGTCTTACGGGGGTAGCTGTTACCTGGTACACTAACTTGGAACCTTCCCGAGTCAATTCTTGGAAGGACCTAGTGGTTGCCTTCGTTAGGCAGTGTCAGTATAATGTCTTCGGATATGATGCAACTACAAAACATGTGCAAAAAGGGGGCACGAATCTTTCAAAAGAATACGCCCAAAGATGGAGAGACCTGGCAGCTCGAGTGGCACCTCAATGACGGAGAAAAAAATGATGACAACAGACACATTACCGGTATTCTACTATGAAAAGATGGTGAGCTACACACCTTCAAGCTTTGATGATATGGTCTTCACCGACGAAAGGATCGATGTGGGTCTGAAAAGAGGCAAATTTAGTCATTCTGCTTGGATGAATGAGAAAACTAGGGCAAATGAAGAGGGTGAGAATGAGGGAGAAGCCCATGTTGTGACTGCCATTCCTATACAGCCAAGTTTCCCACCAACCCAACAATGTCATTACTCAGCCAATAACCAACCTTCTCCTTACCCACCGCCCATTTATCCACAAAGGCCATCCCTAAAACAACCACAAAGTATGTCTACCGCACTTCCAATGATGAACATCACCTTTAGCACAATCCAAAAACACCAACCAAGGTGCAAGGTCTAATTGATGTGGGCTGGCTGAAATTTGAGGAGAATCACGTGTAAATCCTGACATTGACAAAAGATGCCACACATGGGGCAATTTTGAAAGCTGTTGTTAGATGTCTCTAATGACTCATCAGGATTTTCAAGTTTGTACCATTATTGTAAACCACAGTTACAATGTTAAATGAAATGGATTAAGTTGATATCTTTGTCCCTCGTCCTCTCACAAACGCATCTTTGCTTATTCAACTTTCACCGGAATGTGGGTGCAAGCCATTGGTCAGTTTGCTCAAGTGACCTATGCTCCTCAGTTTGGGACTTCCAAGACCGTTCAATCAGAGATTACTCGTCTTGCACGTTGGTGGGGGTGCCGTAAAACAACGAGTAAAGTTCAAAACAAATAAGTTTCAAAATAAAAATAAAAAAAAAAGAGTTCAAAAAGAAAAAAAAAGGCAAACATTTGATTGACTGTGTTTTCAAGACGTTCATGTGACCTCATTCCGAAAAGTTTGTCTTTTTAGAGAGAAGTGAGTTATCAAAAATACGATGTTAGACAAATGGCCTCAGTTACCTTAAGAAAAAAAGGGGGGTTGAATTAAGATACGAAGATTATTCACCAATTAAACTTTCACTATCTTCAGATTAACAATGCACCCTTAACATGAATTACTCAAAAGGCAATTCAAAATAAACTTCTTTAAAGCAAAGATAAATAGCAATAAATAAAAGAAGTTTAAGAGAAGAGGGGAATGCAAACCTGATTTATATTGGTTCGGCCACTTCCCGTGCCTACGTCCAGTCCTCAAACAACCCGCTTGAGATTTTCCACTCTCTTTGTAAAACTCCTTTTACAAAGTCTGAACCACACAAGGACAACTCTTCCCTTGTGTTCAAGAATCCTCTACAACAAGAGACCCACGGTCTCTTAATCCCTTTTCAGAAATAAGAAGAAGAGAAGAAGAGATCTCTCTTAAAAGAGATAGATTGTACAATGAAGATCAATCAAAATTCCTTATTGAATATGCAAGTGGTTGACCAAGGAATCTTTTTGAGAGGATAAAACATTTCAGTTCAGAAAAACTCTTAATCTTTTGAGAGGATAAAACTTTTTGGCAATGAAAACTCTCTTTAAATTTGTGTTTCCAAGTCACATATAAATAGACCTTTGATGGCCGTTCATAAACCATTTGAATAGATGTGACTCTTGGGAATTATATTCTGAAAATCCCCTCTGATAATCAATTACAAGACTTGTATAATCGATTATAGGTTTTAAAAATTTGAATTAAAACATTTTCAACTGCTGGTAATCGATTACCAGAGAGCAAATCTCAATTTGAAATGATAGAATTCTTTGGTCAAACCTTTTGTTTGTTTTCAATTTGGAAACTTCTTCCTAAAGATTCTAGAGATCAACTTGATCATATATCTTGATTTTCTTGGATTCTTGTCTTGAATAAAACTTAGAAGCACTTGATCCTTTAGCATCATCAAGACATCAAAACATCTTGCTTCTACATAGGAGTCATTTAACTTAATCCATCAACTGAAAAATCCTTCAACTATTTCTCGTCCTTGGAAAATTCTTTTTGCAAGAATCAGCTACTTCTTCCTCACTACGAGGTTGTGAAAACAAGACAACAATTGGTACCTCTAAGCCCTACACTGGGGCAATGAAAGGCACCATGCAAAAACCTCAAGCGAACCTAGGGGCAGATTAGAAGTTTTCACCCAATAGGTTCCCAGCTACAAGGTCATGACGAAAGATAACAATTGGTACCTCAAAGCCTTACACTGGGGCAATGAGTGGCATCGTGCATGAGCCTCAAGTGAACATAGGGGCAGATCAAAAGTTCTCACCCGTCGATGTTTTTAAACAAGGAAAAAAGGGAGGCAAGCCCTGGAATTTCAATAGATTGATTAAACGTCAAACGGCTCCATTGCCGTCACTCCAAAATGGTCAAGTGACTAAATCAAACAGAATATACACTCTGAGGGAGTTCCTGGAGAGATTTGCAAAAAGATAGGATGAGGTTGCATGAATTATCACCTCTTTCAAAAGGACAGTCAATCTGTGTTTTCCAAAAAATTAAATCAAAATCAAAATCACAAAATAGGGAAAGAATGTCATGAACGTTGTACAACTTTCCATTACATTGCATTGTTTCATATGAAGTCTGCATTTACCGCATTTCAAGACAAAGGTTGCATGCATCTGCATCCCTAAAAATCATGTTAACTGCATAGATTTCCTACATCTAATATCCAGTCGTGTGGATTTGGGATGACCGGCCCTCTCGGTGAGTCGATCTCTTGATTTCTCATAAGGGTGGACCCTTGGGTACTAGTACCTATCTTCTTCAGAGGGCTACATGTCCACCATTTTCAAAGGGCGACACGCCCTCACCTTTAGAGGACTGCACGTCCTCGCCATCATAGGACTACACTCCCTCGCCTTTAAAAGGCGGCACGTCCTGAACTTCAGAGGGCTGCACGCCCTCGCCTTTAGAGGGCTACGCGTCCTCACTTTCAGTGGACTCCATATCCACACCTTAAGATAATTTAAGGTCCTGTGCCCTTAAATGCTTAACCGAGACTCGCGCTCCCGGTTAAGGGGCCAGTAGTTTCCTTTTATCAGTTCCTGGGCCACCCCCTGATATTGGAGGGCGACCAACTGTGCGAGCATATCCAGAGAGGGAGGCTATCACGCATCTACTATGCATACTGGGGCAAGATTTCACCCGTGCCGCTGCAAAGAGACGAGTGCGGATCATGCGCACCAATATGACCACTCTTACATGGATATGAATGATGTTGCTATTTAGCAACATTCTGCCCAACGACCACAATGCCAATCTCCCCCTGCAGATGTATCAGTTGGTCTGTGCCGTCATGACATAGGTAAGTATGCACGTGACTCAATTTATTTCTGATGTCATCTATTGTTTGTAGGGATCGCGCCCACAAGACGCCTAGTAGACCCGAAGAAGTCCAACAGGGCCCTGGGGTTTCCAGCTCTGGTTACGGGCCTCTGTTAGTCCTACAAGGTGCCCGTTCCCTTAGCGAGGTCATGCCATCGTGACATAGGTAAGTATACATATGGTTCAACTAATTTCTGATACCATCTATTGTTTGTAGGAATCGCACCCACAAAGACACCCAGTGGACCCGGAGAAGTCCAACAGGGCCCTGGGGTTTCCAGCTCTGGTTACGGGCCTCTATAGTCCTACAGGGTGCCCGTTCCCCTCGGCAAGGTCACGCCATCATGACATAGGTAAGTATGCACATCGCTCAACTGATTTCTGATTTCATCTATTGTTTGCAGAGATCGTGCCTGCAAGACACCCAATGGACCCGAAGAAGTCCAACAGGGTCTTGAAGTTTCCAAGCTCTAATCACAGGCCTCTGTCAGTTCTACGGAGTGCCTGTCGCCCCCAGCAAGATCATCAGGCCCCCTACTAATCGAGCTTTCATCAAGAAGTACTGTGTCCCCAGGCAGGCGCAGGGTGAAACACCACAGCAGCCTGGGGATGGCCGGCAGCGGGCAACAGACGCACCGCCATCACCTCTAGAGTTCACCTAAGCTCATCCACAAAAAGGTTAGAGCGTTACTTACGACCCATGGCCGACCAATAGGCGACCAAGTCCAAAGCCAAAGGTAAGCAAAGTACTAGGTCCGTGACCGACAAGCCATCACGCGTCCAGCTCAAGACGTTAAAGAAGCGCTACTAGGAGGCAACCTAGTAACTTTTAAATCTCTGCTTGTTATTTGATCACTTTTTTTTCTCAAGTCATAGCAGGACACACCTATTTGCTCATGATCCTATTTATTTAAATAAAACAAGCACAAGCTCGGAAGGTAGTCATACCTCACAAAATACATACATATATATATATATATATATATATATATATATATATATATATATATATATATATATGTATGTATGTTTAGGTAGAAAGATACCTTGGATATGCATGTATGTAGCAAGAAATACTTCACAAAATATATATATGTATGTTTAGGTATAAAGATACCTTGAATATGCATGTATGTAGCAAAAATACTTCACAAAATATATATATATGTATGTTTAGGTAGCAAGATACCTTGGATATGCATGTATATAGCAAAAATATCTGACAAAACATATATATGTATGTTTAGGTAGCAAGATACCTTGGACACGCATGTATATAGCAAAATACCTCACAAAAATATACGTATGTTTAGGTAGCAAAATACCTCATGAAAAGAAAAAGAAAGCGAGCAAGAAAGGAAGAAGAAAAAAAATGTTAAAAAAAATAATATAAAAAATAATAATAATAAGTTGTCTAGCTAAAAAACAACATGCTTGTGAAAAGAGATAATTTCCAACTTTTCTTTGAAAGATTTTACTGATCTTAACCAGTTTTTGAAAAAAAATGTGTGTACACATTTGAAGGGTAAATGCTGTGAAAAGTTTTTCGAACACCCAAGATAGACTCGGATGAATGCACAAATTGATAGAAGAACATATTTTGGAAATACTGGATTGACTTAAAATAGGGAAAATGAATCCTGAGCCCTAGTGTCACATGACCATAAAAACTTGATGCTTGAGTGTCCACATGGGTGCATGCATGACCAGTTTTGCATAAAATTTCCTAATCATCATTGTTGCATGTGTATCATGGAAATAATGTAGGACGTCCCCTTTATCCTCGAACCGACCCTGACATATATCATGACCAACCGTTCTACAAGCCTTGAGCCAAAATCCCAACTTATCATAAACCTTGACCCGGGGTGAGAATGTCAATCCTTGCCCTTGGAAAACAAAAAGAAAAAAAAAGAAAAATTCCCAATCAAAGAGTGGGAGAAAGCAAAAAAGGAAAGAAAATTCCCGATCAAGGATTGGAAGAAAACAGAAGAAACATCTTTGGACCAGACAATATCTGAACAGTACAGAATTGTCACCAAGTAAACAAGAAAAAGGAAACCACGACCTAAAGTGGTCCTCTCCCTTTGATTGCCGACAAAATCCTGTGCGCTAGCGACTTTCTCGCCCCGCACTAAACAAAAATAGAAAAGGAAATGGCAAAAACACTCAAAGCCAAATTCCCCACCTAAAAACCATTCCCAAAATAAGTCCTATTGATCCATGATCACGCATGTAATCTTTGATTTGATAGGAAATGATTTGCAAAATCAAGTCATGACATATCTATGGTTCGAAATTAGGATAAAAAACTTACCTGTGTGAGATTGATACACTTTGAGTAATTTTCTCCTATCTTTGTTGGACCCAGTGTTTCCTCTAAATGGTCGTTTAGAAACGAAATGCTAACATCCAAAATCTCATTTATGGTTATGAGAAAATTTCATCAGCATACTCTTCTTCCCCGATAGACACATTGTTTTTCATCCAAAAAACATATGTTGCTCTGATCAGTTGGAAGTTTTGTCTCTTTACTAGAGCATGTTCGCATTTTAGTGAAGAAGACTCCGAGACTATTTTAGTCTCACAGTTATCAAGAACTACATAGGTCTGAGTTCCTCATCACAAATTGAGGATACGTAGGAGCAAAAGCCCTGCTTTTGTCGACCAACCTTTTGTTACCATGACCCAAGAGTCTGGTGGCATGCGGAGCCACATGATCGTGGGATCCCCAAATTCGTATGTTCCATCATTTATCATTTGTGTGTTATCTTGTTTCTATAACTTGAGGGACTAACGTTTGTTTCGTTTTGATTAACTTTTGTTTTGTGCATACATGTCGTTTGAATCGTTATGTTAGTGTTTGCTTCGTTGTTTGTCCATAGTGTTTGTTGAAGTTCCGGTATCGTGTAGATTTTTTCATTTTTTAGGAGCATCGTCCAAAATAAAAATAAAATGAACCAAAATCATGATAAAAAGAAAGAAGCGTTGTGAATAAAATGTCTACGTATATAAAGAAAAAGGAAAATGTTTATATATGTATGTGAAAGGAAAATGTGCATAGAAAGTTTTTTGTAAATGATACGTGGAGAGAAATTCTTGTGTGTGTGAACAAAAAGTGTATATAAAGAAACTTTTGTATGAACCGTAGGTGTGCATTGGAAAAAACGAAAAAATCTTTGAATGTAAATAGGGTTTGTATATAGATGGTGTGACGTAAAGAGAAAGAGTTCCAATACGTGTACAGAAAAAGTTTGTCATGTATAAGAGTGTAGATATACAAAGAAAGATTTCTTCATAAAGGACCACAGGTGTCTAATTTTGTGAATATAAAAATGAAACAAAAAGGAAAAAGAAAGAAAGACCGCAAAGGTCGACATGTTATAGTTAAGAAGTATAAATCATTCGTAAAGAGCAAACGTATCTTCTGGAAACAAGGGACTAATGCTAAGAGTTTATTTTCTGGAATAAACCGAGATAAGAATGGATGAATTCATTGAACTGATGAAAGAACATAACTTGGAAACGTTGGGTCTGTCTGTGTAAATTCCCAACCGTAGTATCACAATGCCATAAACGGGATGCTTGAGTGCCCACCTGGTTGTAGCCATGACTAATTTTGCACGTTGTTTTCAAATCATCATTGTCACGCGTGCCTTATGGAATAATATGGAAGTTCGGCCCGAAATCGACACCTTGACACCCAAATTTGTTTCGCCCCAGATATCAAGATTGGGGTTCCCACGATAAAAGACCACATTGAGACACAACCTTAGACCTTTTTGAACCTTGGCCTATAAAAAAAAAAAAGAATCCTCATCCTTTCCCCCGAAGCAAAGGACAGCAGAATCTCCTCATGGGAGAGCGAATAGAATGCTAAAACCCGATTTCCCAAAGAAAGGGGTGGAGAAGGAGAAGTGAAAAGAAAGAAAAGGAAGAAATGGGAAGAAGGAAAAAGAAAAAGATGAAAATAAAGAAAAGAACAATAAAAAAGAAAGAAAGAGAAGGATTCCCGATCAAAGGTCGAAAGGAAGTAAAAATGGAAAAGAAGCAATTCTCAATCAATGGAAGAGAGAGAATGGAAGATCTTCAGACCAGATAAATTTTCGGCAAGGTAAGTGACTATCGGCAAAGGAAAACCCATTTTTGGTGTCTCTTCCTTTCAGATTGCCATTCTCGACTGGCGATATCCCACCCCACATGAACAAAGAGGAAAAGACCGAAACACCCAGCTTCCTCTCCAAAAACACTTCCCTCGAGAAAATCCTATTGGTCCGTGATCGTACGTTTGATCTTTGATTCGATAGGAAGTCGTGTTCAAAATAGAGTCATGGTGCAGTTATGGTTTGGGAATAGGATGAAACACTTGCCTGTGTGAGTTTTATACACTATGAGTGATTTATTTTCAGCTTAGCCCGATGTTTCCCCTGCATGTTCATTTAAAAGCTAAAAGTTGACATCCTGCCCTTCATTCTCGGTTACAAGGAAGATTACCCTTGGCACAAGAATATTGTTTCTCTAAGATGTCGTGCTCTCGCGAATGCTTTATTTTTCTTTGCAAAAAATCATGTTTGCCTTTTAGGTGGAAAAAAAACCGGTGGACCGTTTGGTCCTGCCAACAAACTTTTTTTCGGAGCCCCGTGAATGTCATTGCCTAGCGTTGTTCATGTGTCCTCCACCTACGAGTCTGGAGCCCCACGAAGTTATTGCGTAGCGCTGTTCGCCAATTCTCCATTCTCCACTTTTTTTCGAAGCCCCATGAATGTCATTGCCTAGCGCTGTTCATGCATTCTCCACCTTCGAGTCTGGAGCCCCGCGAAGTTATTGCGTAGCGCTGTTCGCCAATTCTCCATTCTCCACTTTTTTTCGGAGCCCCATGAATGTCATTTCCTAGTGCAGTTCTTGCATCCTCCACCTTCGAGTCTGGAGCCCCGCGAAGTTATTGCGTAGCGCTGTTCACCAATTCTCCATTCTCCACTTTTTTTTCAGAGCCCCATGAATGTCATTGCCTAGCGCTGTTCATGTGTCTTCCACCTACGAGTCTAGAGCCCCGCGAAGTTATTGCATAACACTGTTCGCCAATTCTTCATTCTCCACTTTTTTTCGAAGCCCCATGAATGTCATTGCCTAGCGCTGTTCATGCATCCTCCACCTTCGAGTCTGGAGCCCCGCGAAGTTATTGCGTAGCGCTGTTTGCCAATTCTCCATTCTCCACTTTTTTTCGGAGCCCCATGAATGTCATTGCCTAGCGTAGTTCTTGCATCCTCCACCTTCAAGTCTGGAGCCCCGCGAAGTTATTGCGCAGCGCTGTTCGCCAATTCTCCATTCTCCACTTTTTTTCGGAGCCCCATGAATGTCATTGCCTAGCGCTGTTCATGCATCCTCCACCAACGAGTTTGGAGCCCCGCGAAGTTATTGCGTAGCGCTGTTCGCCAATTCTCCATTCTCCACTTTGTTTTTCGGAGCCCCATGAATGTCATTGCCTAGCGCTGTTCATGTGTCCTCCACCTTCGAGTCTGGAGCCCCGCGAAGTTATTGCGTAGCGCTGTTCGCCAATTCTCCATTCTCTACTTTTTTTCGGATCCCCATGAATGTCATTGCCTAGTGCTGTTCATGCATCCTCCACCAACGAGTCTGGAGCCCCGCGAAGTTATTGCGTAGCGCTGTTCGCCAATTCTCCATTCTCCACTTTTTTTTTCGGAGCCCCATGAATGTCATTGCCTAGCGCTGTTCATGTGTCCTCCACCTTCGAGTCTGGAGCCCCGCGAAGTTATTGCGTAGCGCTGTTCGCCAATTCTCCATTCTCTACTTTTTTTCGGATCCCCATGAATGTCATTGCCTAGTGCTGTTCATGCATCCTCCACCAACGAGTCTGGAGCCCCGCGAAGTTATTGCGTAGCGCTGTTCGCCAATTCTCCATTCTCCACTTTTTTTTTCGGAGCCCCATGAATGTCATTGCCTAGCGCTGTTCATGTGTCTTCCACCTACGAGTCTAGAGCCCCGCGAAGTTATTGCGTAGCACTGTTCGCCAATTCTTCATTCTCCACTTTTTTTTCGGAGCCCCATGAATGTCATTGCCTAGCGCAGTTCATGCATCCTCCACCTTCGAGTCTGGAGCCCCGCGAAGTTATTGCGTAGCGCTGTTCGCCAATTCTCCATTCTCTTCGGAGACCCATGAATTCATTTTCTAGCGCTGTTCATGTTTCCTCCGTTATCAAGCGCGGAGCCTGTGGTGACTGGGAAATGTGTTTTTCTTTTATTTTCCGGATCGGTTCCTTCGCCAAACATGTGTATATGTGTATATGTATATTATATTCGTTGTTCTTGTTGTTGTTTGTTTTGTGTTGTGCAGAAAAAAAAAAGGAGAGAAGGAGTAGAGACGAGAGTCGTCATCATGGAAAGGGCAGGACGAACGAAATCAGTGTCTATCTTTGCTTTCCTCTTATCTCCAATAAGAGGTAAGTAAAGAGGGGCAACTGTCATACCCTAATTTCGTCCGAGGATTATTATTTCCTGATATACAACCTTTGATTGGCTGCTTCGAGATACTTGGCACCCTTTGTAGCACGATATGTGAAGTCCCCAGACGTGCCGAAAATCAAAAGGAAGCAAGCTTACGCGATCCGTGAAAGTTCCGTAATGTGACGGAAATCGAAAGGAGGTGTTTTTCGCAATCCGTGAGTTTTCGTAACTTATTCGAAAGCTAAAAAAGAGTAAATACATAATCCGTGAAGATTCGTAACCTTGCGGAAGGAAAATAAGTATCGTTACGAAATTCGTAAAGTTTCGTAATGTTACGGAAAAAGAATTACCAAAAAAGGTAAAGGGGGTGCATTTAGTAAAAAGGGGGGTACAAATAGCAATCAGGCCCACTTGAGCCAGATTCTTCCTACAGAAGGCTGTTGCTTCTGGAGGAAGCAACCTTGCTCGCCTGGGCGAGCTGGGTGGCAAGCTCCTCCCCTATTTTGCTATAAATAGGGGGTGGAATGAAGGGAGAAGGGGTTTAGCCTTCTTGGCACTTCGTATTCTTTTAAATTTGCTGAGGAAAATTGTTTCCGTGAAGAAAATCCAAGCTGAGGCGCTTCCGTAACGTTTCCGTAACGTTTCCGTGAGTAATTACGCGAAGATTTTCAACCGTTCTTCGACATTCATCGTTCGTTTTTCGTTTTCTTCAGTCTTCAACTGGTAAGTACCTCAAACCAAGCTTTTCAATTCATTCTATGTACCCGTGGTGGTCCACATTTTGTTTCATGTATTTTTATTCTCGTTTTCATTTACTTTCCGTACCCCCTTTTGACGTGCTTCAGTCATTTATTTAAGTCGTTTCTCGCCTAATCAAAAAATAAAATAAATTTCCACCGATCATTTGAATTGTATCATCCGTTAATTTCGGTTAAAATGAATTCCGACCATTCGGTCGTGCCATAACCGCATTGGAAATCAAAAAAAGAGGTAAAATAATAATATAATAATAAAAAAATATCTTTTAGTAAAATAAACCAAAAAAAATAAATCGGACGTTTTCTCTTTGGGATTTTTCATTCTTAATTGAATTGACTAATAACTAAAGTGAAACTAAGGCTAAAATCAATTCGCCAAGTCAAGCTCGTCCACAAAAAATCACTAAAAAAAGGGATTTGAAAGTTTATCATCTCAGTCTTTCTTACCAAGTTAATGGATCATTTTTAAGGTCCAACACCTTTAAATGATCACCTTTCAAGTAAAAAGAAATCGTGTGATTCACCCTTAAGAAAGAACTACGTAGGTCTGATTTCCTCTTTGATGGAGGGTATGTAGGAGCAAAAGCCCCGCTTTTATCGACCTCAAAAAATAAAAAGAAATAAAGTTAAGGTAACACAATTTCCACAATTCTAAAAAATAGGCTGTTGTCCTTTGAGACAAACGTGAGAGGTGCTAATACCTTCCTCAAACGTAAATATAACTCCCGAACTTAGAATTTTTATTTTAACCGTTTTCCTTCGGTTTTTCCGACGTTTTCCACAAATAAACGTTGGTGGCGACACCGCGTATCTTTCCTCATTTGGAAAGCGCACCCGTGAGCCTCGCCTCGCTCGCCCGCAAAAGGGCACGTTGCGACAGTGATGACAAAAGTTTGATTTATGAATTGATTTTAGCCTTAGTTTCACTTTAGTTATTAATCAATTCGATTAAGAAAGGAAAATCCCAAAGAAAAAAACGTCCGATTGATTTATTTTTTTTTATTTTACTAAAAGATTTTTTTGATTATTATATTATTATTTTGCCTCTTTTTGGTTTTAAACATGGTTACGGCATGACCGAACAGTCGGATTTCATTTTAACAGAAATTAAAAGATGTTACAATACGAATGATCGGTGGAAATTTATTTTATTTTTTATTAGGCAAGAAAATGACTTAAATAAATGACTAAAGCACGTCAAAAGGGGGTACGGAAAGTAAATGAAATGAAAATAAAAGCACGCGAAACAAGTGGAGACCACTAAGGGTATATAGAATAAATTGAAAAGTTCGATTTCGGGAACTTACCGGTTAAAGACCGAAGAACGAGCGAAGAACGATGAAGAACGGTAGAAAATCTTCGCGAAATCACCCACGGAAACGTCTCGGAAGCGTTACAAAAGTGTCATGGCTTAGATTTTCTTCACGGAAACAGTTTTTCTCACTAATTTTAAGTGATTCTCAAATACGAGGAGGGTTGAACATTTTTGTTCTGCCCTCCTCCCCCTATTTATAGGAAAAAAGGGAGGAGCTTGCCACCCAGCTCACCCAGGCGAGCTCAGCTCGCCCAGACGAGCTAGGTTGCTTCCTCCAGAAGGCGGTACCGCCTTCTGGTGGAATTCCTGAAAGACCCAAGTGGGCCTGATTACTATTTGTACCCCCCTATTTACTAAATACACCCCTGTCCTTTTTTGCTGATTCTTTTTCATGTTACGGAACTTTACAAATTTTGTAATGATACTTGTTTTCTTTCCATAATGTTACGAAACCTTACGGATTACATAATCATCCCTTTTTTGGCTTCCGGAATGTTACAGAACTTCACAGATTATGCAACAATGCTTCCTTTTGACTTCCGGCATGTTACAGAACTTCACGAACTGTGCAACAATGTTTTCTTTTGACTTCCGGCATGTTGCGGAATTTCACGGATTGCCTAACGATGGGTGCCAAGTACCTCGAAGTGGTCAAAAGAGGGTCGCATCCCAACAAACGGATGGTCCCCGGATGAAATTAGGGTATGACATTACTAATTGTAAATTGATGTTTAATTGTATTTATCATGTTATTTGACTATATGGTTGACTTGAATGAGTTGAGGTATGGCTTGAATTAGTCATGTGTGAAAATCTTGATGTGGATGTTGAGTTATGTGAAGTTTTGTTGAGCTAAGTTGAAATTATGAGATTTCAAATTTTACCTAAACCTATTTCCATAAAATCGTGATCCTGGATGATACAATCCTACCCCCCAAGGGCATTAGATAGAAGACACCAAGAAGATTGGGCCAGAGATGCAAGAGAAGGCCCTAGGATTCTCATAAGCCTTAGGGTAGATTTCGGGCTCATGGGCTAAGTATAAGTCCACTTATCTTTGCACATATCAGATTAAGGTTTCATTTTTTTTGGCATTGTATTTATGACTCTATAATGAAAGTAGGGTACTCTAGAAATATAAGATTTTTCAGCCCTTGTATTTTAGGGCACCTAAACTAGTTTTTTGTATTAGGGATAGTTTTGTAATTTCACATGCATTAAGTGAATATTTGATGTGTGTTGGGAAATAAATTTAATTGAATTGGGAGAATCCCAATCCAATTAAATTTTAGAGGGGGAGGTGAGCATTTGCTTGCTACACCTCATTGTCACAGCATATAGTCACTTTGTGCATGTCCTTCATGCTTTAAATGCCTCATGACACCTAAGCACACTTAGTGGAGAATCTTAGACTTGATCTTGGATTAGTGGACTGAACCATAGCTAAAATTCACTAATCATAATTAGTGAAATTTTGGCTCCAAAATTTGGCTCTACAAATTCAAGCGAAATTTGAATAGAAATTCAAATTTCCCTTCAATTTTGTGTGACACTTAGGCTATAAATAAAGGTCATGTGTGTGCATTTTTTCAACTTTGATCATTTGAGAATTACAATTCAAAGTTCAGACCTCATTTGAGGCACAAGATTTTGTGCTCCTTCTCTTCCTCTCCCTCCACTCTTCTTCTCCTACCTTCAAGCTCTTATCCATGGCTTCCTATGGTGGTGAGCTTCTTCTTGACTCATCTTCTCCTTGAAGCGGTGTCTCCAATCATGTTTCTTCCATCTCCATTCTACTGCCATTGATCTTCAAGAAGCAAAGGACTTCAATGATGAAGAAGATTCATGGTCTACAAGCTCCACATGGAGCTACATCACTGGATATGTTAACCGGTGGATCGTCTTCAAATTTTGGTTGGAGGTTCCTAAGACAATTCTCCACAGTCTGACCGTTGAAATTTTAAAATAAAAACTTTTGATGTCTCTCTAAGCGCGAGGGGCGTGCTAAGTGCAATTCCAACCCGAGAGGGAATTGCACTGAGTGAGAATTAGCGCACTGAGTGAGAATTAGTGCAGAGGGAGTTGTGCTCAGTGCGAATTGTCGCGCTAAGCGCGAAAAGTAGACTCCTACTTAGCAAGACGAGCTCACTAAGTGAGATCTGCAGATTATAAATACGTTCTTCAACGTGAAAAACATGATTTTCCCCCTTTCCTCCTCTCTGAACGCCCACCCAAACCCTAACACCTTCTTCACCACCACCCACGACCATCAGTGGCCACTACGAGCCATCGTTGCTTGCCATCGAACCTCCACACCAAGAAGAACGTTGTAATCAAAGTGGAATCCTCAGAATCCACCTCAAGGATTCAGTGGAGAAAATTCCCCCAATCCTTCATTTCGTAGCTTTTCTGAGGTAATCTTGACTTCTAAGCCTTTCTCCTAGTTAGTTTGAGTTTCTCTTAGTATCTCTCGTGTTGGGTACTGTAATAGGATGTTTTTACACTTCCTTTGAAAAACCCTTGAAAATGAGATATTGTAAAAGTTCTTTTTATAACATTGATGTTATTTTTGTGACCTTCATTGAACCTCAGTCACATTGGTGTGAGCGGAATTTCAAAATGACGTCTCTTTTTAGTAGAATCCGAAATACCCATCGGCCCTTTATGTTTTGACAGGGGTATTTGACTTTGAATATTGTTATTAACCTTGTTTTTGAAATCTATACTAAATTTCCTTCAATTTGATATATAGAACATTGCGTTTGGATTGACGAGCGTGAACAAGAGAGACCTCTGAGCGACGCAAAGAGGAACTGACAGAGAGCTCACGACAGGTGAGGGGAGTTTATTATCATTTATAGTTTTTAATACCATAGTTTGGGTTAGGGAACCTAACAATGAGAACGTATGCATGTCCCTATTGCATGCTGGTTTTCAAGAAAAACAATGTTTTTTACTAATGGGATGTCATACGTCTATTATTGATAAATGACATTATTGTTTTTATTAAACTTGTGTTGTCTGAAGACCTAGGTAGTGTGAATCTCAGGCATGAACTATATATGTATGTATATACGGAATGTGACTTACTGATGATATTGCTATTGATGACATTAATTAATATGAGGTGACGTTGATGTTTATGATAATATTGATATAAGATTATGTTGTTATTGATTATTATGTTAATTTGAGTTGATGTTGTTATTGATGATTATGTTAATGTGAGGTGATGTTGTTATTGTTGATAATGTCATTCAGATGAGACAATGCTAATGTTGATAATGATATTGAGATGAAATGTTGATGATGTTGAAAAGGCATTGTGATGATGTATGTTATGTATGTACATGGGGGGTGCAGTGACCTTGTTGGATATCCCTGGTGGGGGAAAAAGAGTGGTTAAAGAGTTTTAAGCATCTCTCGAGGGGGATGGCTTAGAATCTTTAATTATCCACGATCAGTGCATTGTGGTGTCCATGTTTCATACGTTCTATGTTGTGTATGTACATGGGGGGGTGCAATGACCTTGTTGGATATCCCTGGTGGGGGAAATAGAGTGGTTAAAGAGTTTTAAGCATCTATGGAGAGGAATAGCTTAGAATCTTTAATTATCCACAGTCAGTGCATTAATGGTATTCATGTTTCATACTTCATATGACATGGAAATAGTATAAACTTTGTCATTAAGTACTTGTAGTTTCTCATGAAGAGGAATACTTGTACTTGGGGGCATGCCACTCAGTTTGGAACTCCCTTGAGACTCAGGTTGATCACCATAGGGGGAGTTATCTGTGCATGACAGGGTGACCTCGATACTTACTGCCTAGTTTTCCTAAGTGAGAGTGTCGTGTGGACACGCTTAGGCTATTTCCTTGGAGATGGTACCACATTGCATTTGAGAGTTGAGGTCAGGTGCATGCATTATACTTAGCATAATTGATTGGAACTATGGACGGATGATGACTATTTGTTGAGTGTATGTTGGACTGATGAATGTTTGTGTAAGCTTGTGATATTTGTTAATGTTTTCTTACTAATTATGGTTATTTGATTTTTGTATTAATTTCTTTTATAATAAACTCACCCCTCACAATTTTGTACCGTGTGGTTGGTACCTGTGATGATCGCGAACCTTTGTTCGTGGGAGCAAAATGACAGCAGTAGAGTACGAGAAGTGAGATTCTTTTGTGGAGTCGTCGAGTCAACGTGATGACGTTGGGATTATTTTGGGAGAGAGTTGTGTTTTGTTAATCAACTCCTCCATAGCCAGTTCCATAATTCTTTTTGTTGAATTGAGGATGTAAATCACAAATTTAATTATATGTATAAACAAATTTACTTTCCATTATGTGAATGATGTGTACTGAGTTACTATACGTATATATATATATATATATATATATATATATATATATGTATGTATGTATGTATTCACTTAAGTAATGGTGCGTTGTTTGGTGAATGTATATCGAGAAAAAAAAATTACTTTCATTTTTCGTAAGCAAATTAATGGAGTTTTCATTTAAAAATTGAAATTCTCACGGTTTAGAGTTGTGATATTATAGCGACGAGGCGAGTCGTTACAAACCTAAGATAAAAGTTTCCTACCTCACCTTAGGTTAGGGGAGCAAAGGTGTTTTGTTGGGGATTTCTATCATATGGTGGCTAATGTGATGTAAATACTCTGTTTTTAAATGTGGGTATTAAGGTAAATTAAATAGTTAATAGAAAAGAAAAGAAAGAATAGAAAAAAAGAAAAAAAAAGGAAAAAGAAAAAGAAAAGGGGAACAAGTTCTTTGTGAGTAAATAAATGTCTAAATTATGTACACTATGTTATAAACTGTACAAATTTGTTGTAAATTTTATAAGTTGGGATTTTGGTATAGGACATAGTGATAACTTGGTTGAAAAGGGAAGGGATAAGAGGTGATGATTCATTTTAATTGCTAGCTTGTTTTTATGTTGCTCTCCTATTCTCAAGGCATTTTTGAATATCCAAAAAAACCAAAATTTCTTTCAAAGTCAGGTCCAACCCTAAAAGCCCTAATGATCCTTGATGATTATGCACTTTACCTTTGATTTGATGGGAAATGATTTGCAAAATTGATTTATGACATATCAATGATTGAAATTGAGATGAAACACTTGCTTGTGTGAGAATTATACACCTTTGAGAGGTTTTCCTCTGTCTATGTAAATCAAGTGTTTTCTCTGATGTTCTTTAGAAACAAAATGCGAATTGATCTTAATCTCATTTGGTTTTGTGAAATCCATCTTTGTGTTTTCATTTCTCACTATTGCATTTTAAAAAATGTTGTTCTGATCAGTTTGGAGGTTGTTCTAATTAGTATGAAAAATGTTGTTCTGATTGCAAATAGCACGAGATTATGATTGTAATGTTGGGATATTTATTTCATATGTGAGAGATTGATATTTGGTAAATATTCTTAGGATTCTCGAGTGCGAGGGATCGATTCGGGGTAATTTAATGTGTGCATCAGTAATTTTAGAAAATGATTCATATATGTTAATCTTATTAAGATACTAGGGGTATGAACGATGAAATCCAATTCTATATTTTTCTTGAATTAATTAAATTTGTTATTATTATTTCTGTAATTTTACGTATTTCTGACTCACTAAATTTCGTTATTTTCTTTATTCCGTTACTTTAGTTATCTTTCGTTAGTTAGACAAACCCATGATATTTTGATTGAATTTGTACATAACTATTGAACTATTTACTTTTATCCAGAGGAATTGAGTAACTCAAGTCCCTATGGAGATAATCTTTTCTTATAAATATGTAACTAGCGACGATATTGGTAAGCTTGCCAATAGTCTAACACTCACTTCATGTAAGTCATTAGTCCATCAACAATTTATATCTTTATTATCATTAAAATCATGAGTATTTGGATCATTCAAATATGACTTATTGGACCATCCAGTTCTAACAACTATCATCAAGCGATGCCAGTTGAGATTGTGGAAATCTCAACATCTTCGTCTTCTTCATCCAATGAACCAAAAGAGGACTTTAATGATTATGAGTGTACCTTGACTACTCCTTACTTTCCCATATTTGGTTGCCAGTGGTGTGTACTTTTCCTTTTTGGTTGGGGCTGGGACTAGGATGGTGTCACCTCTGGTGGTAGAGCTTGGGGACTATGAGATTGAAAATGACCCCAAGATGCTTAAGGAGGACTCTAAGACTAAGGAGGACCTTAAGATGCTTGAGAAGGACCCAAAGGAAGAGGGAAAGGTAGGATAGATGGATGAGGTCCCCGTTGAGGGAGGGACTTAGAGGCACCTATCGTTGTAATAGAGTTAGGAAGAGAGGACCCAACTAGAGGAGCGGGCTGGATAATGGAAGAATATGAGGTTTCTTCCTAGGTATCTTGCTGATAGGATTCCTATGACTACTGACTTATGACTTAGGTCTTTTGGTGTAGTTTCTACACAAGGTTGGGTTTTAGTGACGACTACTCTAAGTCTATAATCCTTTTTCTTTCTATGTATTTTGATTTGGGTAAACATATGCTTCAGAATGTTTGGCATATGTATATATTTAGTCATCTTACATTATCACCATATGTGTTTATGTTTATACTTTGGGTTGTATCTATCACTCTTACGTAGGGAATACACCTGATACTCATTACTTCATCTGTGTGTGTGTGTGTGTTTTTTTTTGTAGTCAAACATATCCCACTTCATTTATGTTTTACTCGTTTTTTAATGTATGCTTGTTAGCGAGACCACACTACACTTTCCTTTTTGAAAATTTAAATGAAATGTTTTATTTACTATGTGGTATCAACTTTCAAAATTAATCAATAAAAAGTTTTAAAAATTTAGTGAAATTCCAATCTATGTTTCTTAATTACACATGATTTGCTAGATTAAACTTATTAACACGTTTTATAAAAATAAATAAATAAAATAATTAATGCATGTTTATAAAATCATATATAAGAGTGTTACATCAACATTAATTTGTAGATGTAATTTTAAAAATTTAAATAAATTTTTAAAAAGTTAATATGGTGTTGTTTCATGAGTGAAGAAAAAAAATTCAAGTTTAAAGATTTAGATTTGTAATAAAGAAAATTAATAGAATTTAACTACTAGACATATTATTTTTACATTAAACATTCTAACATATATTTATATTATTATAAAAGAAATTATGTAATAACTAATAAGTATATATATATATATATATATATATATATATATATATATGCACTAATTAAATTTTTGTTATAATCATTTTCGCTTGAATAATTTAAAATATATCACAAGTATTGTTAACTTCCTAAACTATTATTATGTATACATATAAGATATATCTAATGAAAAGAAGATGATTATTCATTTACAATGGTCAAATGACCTATTTGGTCATTTTTTTTTCCTGTTTAATCCTTTATCTTTCATGAAGTTCATTTTGATCCTTTATTATTTTCTTAAAATTGGTTTAAAATGACATTTCATCCATTTAATATTGATGTCGTTAAAGTAATAAAGTTATTGGCAGCTAAAAACTATCACAAAATGTAAGTTTTTTTCCTTCATCTTCCTCTCTCTCTCTCTCTCTCTTGAATCCTCCCTTTGCTTCCTCTTCCTTTCACCTTCTGCAATTAAAATTCACAACACACTCAACCAACAACAACAACAGTCGAACAACCTAACCCCCCATCTACAACACAATCAACAAACAAAAAAAGCCATTCTCCTCAATTTACAACCGAACAACTCAAACTATCAAACCATTTCCAATTTCCACAAAATACAATGCATCCACAACACCCAACCTAACTAAAACACAAAATCCTCAATTCCCAAAACAACCTCACAATTCATCACACCAAAAATTCCAATCACAAATCTGCGAACAATTGAAGGCCACATAACACAAAACTCAAAATTAGATATAAAATTCACGACAAATTCAAACCCAAAATTTGATATAATACCCAAAAAAATCTAAACCCAAAATTAGGCCTAAAACCCACAAGAAATCCAAACACAAAATCAATTGGGGTTGCCAACGATGATGGGGACGTTTTTCTAGCGGTGATGTCAACAACATGGTGACGAAAGTTGGTGGGGTAGAACACTTTGTGGTCAATTATGATGGTGTTGTAACAATGGTTGGCAGATCTAGACCTAGGATTCTAGCTCAATGGAGGGGATGATGTTGCAATGCATGATGACATGTGGGGTGAGCGGGGCTACGTATGATGAAGGGTTTGTTTCATTGGGAGAGGGTTTTTGAGGGAGACATAAGTTTTCATGGTTGCTAAGTGTGGGTATGATGGGTTTCAAGGTTTCGGAAGATGAGGAATGAAGAAGGAGAAGGGAGAAGAGGAGGATGAAGATGAAGGAAAAAAAAACCTTACATTTAGTGGTAGCCTTTAGCTGCTAATACCTTTATTTCATTAATGGTGTTTGCACTCACGGAAGGACTATTTTGGTCCCTTTTTAAAACATAAAGGACCAAATTGAATAATAAAAAAAAAGATAAAAAACTAAATAGGTCATTTGGTATTTAATAATTTATTTACGAGTGAAATTGAACTTGATCCCTTTAAGTATTATCTTAGGTTTAAACTTTATGGACGGAAAAAAAAATGAGAATGGGAAGGAAGCCAATCACATTCCGAGTGGATATTATTTGAAAGACATGAATACCTTGGCAATGCCAGATTAATACATTTGTTTTAATACATGCGTGAAGATGCTCACACTAAATTTTCACAAAATAAATTTCTTTATTTTGTAAACACTAGCCAAAATAAGTTAATTTGCAAACATTAATCCAATGAATTTCCTAAATTAAAATCAATTTCTCAATTTACTACTATTATGTACAAAGTCAATTTTTTTTGAAAGCTAGGTATGTCCATAACTAGAAGGCGTAAGAATAACCATTGAGGAGACAAAGAGATCATCGAAATGGATTTTGTCTCTTCCAACAAAGTCTTCTTCATATACATAATCGGTGAATTAAACCCATGTCAACGTATTTAAAGAATTTAGTCATTTACCAATTATGTTGAACCTTATTTGGTAAGTTAGTCTACCTATAAATCTATAAGATATTTTAAACTATTCCAAACTTATTAAATTAAATAACTCTTGCTACCTTTTTATTAAGAAAACTCTTACTAACCTAAACTTTAGGCGTTATGATAACATAAATAACCTATTTGCCTTCTTACTAGAAATAAGTAATTTTGCCTAGGTCAATGAAATGTCACTTGAAAACCAAATGAAATTAAAATAAGAGAATTATTTCATGCACCTAACATTTTTCTTGTGCACTAGCAAATTTTTGTAAATTTTGAAAGTACTCCTATAAATAAAAATATAAATTTTTAATCCGTATGAAATATATGGATTGCGAATCCAATAATGACTTTATGGATTGACAATATGTAAATAGATTACCAATTTGGTACCAAATTCGCAATCCGTATGATTACATATTATGGATTCGTAGTTGCCTTAAAATAATCAATAAAAAGCCCAAATTGGACATAAAAACAATGTTAATTGTTAAAATAATCAATAAGAAAAAGCCCATATTGGAGATCCAAAAAAAATTTGTGAAATCCCCCGTATACGTCGTCGTCTTCGTGCCCAGCCCACAACAACTCGCATAGTCCCTCGCCACCCACACGCGCAAGAAGAACAACGAACGTGCAAAATATAGCGGACGAAACGAATTAGAGAGGAACAAAATCACCATCACGATTACCCAAATTGGCGACGTTTGATTCTCCGATATTGCTTCCATGGCTGACATTTGCTGCTACATGTTGGTTTCCATGGGCAAATCGTGATCGAAGTGGTGCCCCTTTTCCAAAACCCTAGGAGAGAGAAACTTTGCGCTGAAACGGCCTCTTGGGGCTCTCACGTTGTGCCTTGGCTCCCAATTACGCCACCCTTTTGTGGATTCAGGTGCTTTTATTGCATCAATTGTTGTGGTTTTGGCATTTTCGTGCGTTCCCGTGGAAACCCTAGGATCATGCAAATTAGGGGAATTCGTGGAAATGGGTGCTGTTAGGGCTTAATTCTGTTGGGCGAATTGTGGTTGATTGTTGTCTCGTTGCGACTGTGTCATGCATTGTGTTGGAAGTGCATTTGGGTTTGTCTGTTTATGGGTATTTGGCATTAATGTGGTATTAAATGCAGGGGAATTTGTCCCCCTTTTGGGAAATTAAATGGAATGCGTATCTTTGAAGTGAATGGTTTGAAATTTGAAGCTTATATGTTTGGTTTGAAATTTGAAAGGAAGAAAATCATTGGTGGCAAGTGATTCATGCATGCAGAAGTTTCTCAATATGTGCATTTATTAGTGACTACTAATACTTAATTGTAAACTACCAGACTATTTTGCTTGTTGCTATTAGTTGGCATCTTTGATGAGTCTGCAACCTTTGTCTGGTTTTGCATTTGCTTTCCCGTTTGAACAGTTTAAACTGAGGTGCCTTCACCCCTTCATCTTGGATGATATTTTGGATGTTCCTGTAGCATATATGACTGTGTATATGTTGCGCTTACCTTTAAATAAATTATATACTCTCCTTATCCGCGATCATCTTGATCTTTAATTTCATTCAGCTGTCTACCAAAGGAACCAGCTGTCTACCTAATCCTCATCATGTACTTTTAGTACCAGTGGTACTCCTCATATATATAAATATATCTATTTTTGCTGAGCAAAAAAAAAAACCACTTATTTCAGAATTCAAAATATGAACATGCCAAAACCTATGTCTTCCCCATTTGCACATTCTTCATTCTACAACCTTCCCCCTTTTACCTATAGCCAATAAAGAACCTTGCAACTAGCAGCCATTGTTTGGTAGGTGGTCTTTCTGACATCCTAACTTAATAGTTATTCTTTGGATAGAGTTCAGTCCACTTTCTAATAGGTACGAACCTGTTAGATAGCGAATTAAACCTTGCTGGAAAGCAGGTCACATATTTCAAACTTTTTATGGAGTGCCTTTCTTGCTTATTTGTTTTCCTTCAAGACTGGTGATGGTTTCCTGAGGCTCCAAGTACAGTGGTTGTGGGTGGTAGTGGGTGTACTTGTAAAGAGACTCCAACACTCAACTTAGTACGTGCTCTAGGAGGCTTTTGTATTACATTAGATCCATTACCAGAGGGCTTAGTCCCTCATTATAGTGGGGAGAATGAGATGCTTGGTTAACAAGTAAGATAGTGTCATATGGGATTTAGGGGGATTCTATCTCTTGATAACAGATTGGGAGAAGATATCAAGGATTTTGATCCTTTATAAATGATCCTCCAAGTCCAAAGATCTCGGGGAGATGTGCATTAACTACTTTGCGTTTTTCTGTCATTTGTCATATATAGGCTATGTTTGGATAGGTGGTAGAGGGTGGAGTGGAGAGGCATGGAGTGGAAAGGGAAGCTGTTCCATTGTTTGGTTTGTAAAAATAGGAATGGAACATAATGGAAGAAGATGGAGCATGATCCAGTCCATTTCATTGTTTAACCCCAATTATCTCCCGCAAATTTGGGGTGCACTTGGTGGAACAAAACTTTTGAATTATAAAATAACCATTTTATCTATGCGAATTATAACCTAATCAACAACCTCATAGGGATAATATATTTAAATAAGGATAATGTGGGACTTAAAAAGCCATAACTCATTCCATTTTGGCATTTTTCCAAACAATGAATTGACATTTTTATCCATTCCATTCCAATCCATCTCTATCATTATATTCTGATCTATTCTATTCCATTTTGTACCACTAATCCATGACCATGGTGTTTACATAATAACATTCTAATGTTTGATTGATGGGAAGTTGTGTCTCGATACTACAATACCCTTATCCCACTAGGTGAGGTTGGCCACATGGATATGTGTCATTGGATAAAAACCAAATTCTTAGAGATATTATTTTGTATGTCCTGAAAACTTTTTTTTTTTTTTTTTGTGTTGCTACAATTGCTTTATCATTTGATTTATGCCTTTTTTTACCCTCTTCACTTCACAAATTTGGCAGACTCTTTAAAAGATGGGAAGTGAAGCTTTAAGATATTAAAGGTTGGGAATGAATGGATATAAATCAGGATCTGCTCTCCTTGTAAATGCTGAGGTTGATTCTATGGGTGGAGTTGTTGACGGTGGAATTGGTATAGGTTTGAAGATCTCTCCGCGCAGAGCAGCAATTGAGAAGGCGCAAGCAGAGCTCAGGTGACGGGAAAACCCTTCATGTGGTTGCATTTTGCGTTTGATTACGTTTTTTTACTGCCAATCCATTCCATTCTTATTCATAAAGAATAACTAGTGCATGTCAATATCAGAGAGGAGTATGATGTTCGTGAAGAAAGAAGAAGAGAGCTTGAATTTCTTGAAAAAGTATGAAAGTTTTGATCTTTTGCATTTCATATCTCACAATACTTTGATGTAAATGATGGTCACCTGTACTTTGTAAGTGCAGGGTGGGAATCCTCTGGACTTTAAGTCTGGGAATGCTGCTTCAGTTAGTGTTCAGTCTACTTCACTCACTGATCAGCTTCATGAGCAGTTTGTGACCAGGTTGACTATTCTTATCTAGTTTTTCCCATGCATATATGTGTATCTTTTGTGTATTAATTTTTTTAATGCTTCGTTGCTTCTTTCTCCTGTCACTTTCCTATTGTGATCTCAGTGAAGCAAAAGGTAGTTTTGCATTGACTGCCTCCCCTCATGGTGACTCTGTTGACAGTAGTGCTAGACCCGGGGCTCCTTTGGCCAGTGAGCCTAATACTGCTGATAATCTCCTACTTTTTGATGGTGAGAATGAGTTGCCTGAAACTGAAAGGAGGTGCTTGCATTCAAACAGAAGGAATAATATTGCTCTGTCAGAACAGTCTTCCCAAATTGATGGGAGTCAAAATGCTAAGGAGACTGAAGATTCTGCTATTTTCCGGCCATATGCACGAAGGAACCGATCTAGATCAGGTCATGGTCCTCGGGGAGCTTCAAGGGAAGTGAAGGGGTTAACGTCTGAAACAAATAGCCAAAAGAACCTTAATTTGTCAACTGTATCTAAGCCAAAGCCTTCCTGTTTAAATGGTGATGTTGGCCCCAAATATTTGACTACTAATAATACTCTGAATAATGAATTGGTTGGGATCCGAGATCATCAATCCACTAGTGGCAATGCTAGTGTTCCCGAAGACAAATTGGATATTACGGTGAATAGAAACTTAAAAGAAAATCATGGAACTCTACCTTCTGAAGATAATACTGTTCAAGACCCAGTTCTCATGGCTTCTGGAGAAGATAACATAGTTGAATTAAGGGAGCCAGTAGCTGTTGTCAATCATGAGCCTCCACCTCATGTACCTACTACAAAACCTGAAAATGGGCCTTATTGTCAGCCAAATGGGTTTGGCAATGTAGAAGTAGACAGGAAAAGTGTACTAAATGAAGGCCAAAATAGCATTGCTACATTAGGCAAGAATTTCAATTTAGAGTCCTCGTGCACAAAAACTAGCTTAGTTAGAGATGTAAATATTGATAGTGATATGTGTACTAATACAAAGAATGTTGATGCTAATGGAAATACCATGGAACAAACATTTGCATTAGAGAATAAACTGAACTTCGCTGGCTGCAAAGTTGTGAAAGATAGGCATAAGACCAAAAATGCAAATGGTGCTACTGTTAGCAATGAGCATGATGCTGGTTATCAAAATCATTCTGGTTGTGGTAATATTGTCAAAGCTGAGGAAGATGTCCATATTAAGAGTTCTTGCATGTCAAATGTCAAAGGAGTACCTCATAATGACAGTAACATATCAAAAGTTGATAAAGATACCATCTTAGTGGATCAGTCCAATTTTGTCAAGGAAAACAGCTGTGAAAGACATCAGGTTCCTGTGGATGTGTCACTTTCAGAACCTCCTAAGACTGCTCCAGATGTAAAGGGTACAAGCGCCGCCTCTGATGATCAACCATGTCCTATGCACAATATGAAGTTAGCAGACAAGGCTCATGAAGATTCAATTTTGGAAGAGGCTAAAATTATAGAGGTTTCTATTTCTGGTTCCATTTCCATGGATTTCTGTTTATACTTTTTGGTTAAATTTGGTTGTTTGGGCAATAAATTTTAAAGGTCTGATATAATGCACTAAACAGGCCAAGCGGAAGAGAATTGCAGAATTATCTCTTCACTCCTTATCCACACAGAACCACAGAAAGTCACACTGGGGTTTTGTTCTAGAGGAAATGGCATGGCTAGCAAATGATTTTGCTCAGGTTTAATTTTTTATACTCACTAGTGATGTTGTACTCCCTCATACTTTCTGTGGCAATCTTTTCCATTTAGAAACTAGCAAAATAATAATCATTCTTAAATTTATATATGATTATTCTTGAAATGTTTCTTTTTCTCCAAAAAAAATGCATTTGTAGGAGCGCCTTTGGAAGATAGCTGCTGCTGCACAATTGGGCCATCAAACAGCTTTTACTTGTCGCTCAAGATTTGAAAAACTGAACAGACAATTAGAGACAAAAATTTTGTCTCACAGGATAGCAAAGGCTGTCATGCAGTTTTGGCATTCAGCTAAGCTGCTTCTAGACAATGATCTTGGTATTAACTGCATTGTTGGTTGTGTTGAATCTGGGAAAGTTGATGCAAATGAAGCTTTGAGGGATCAAAGAAGAAATAGCAATATGGTGCTGATTATTTTCTCTGTCCTTTTCGCTCTATCCACAAAAGAAACAGTGCTGTTTGAATTTGATCATTGTATTGCTAGATTTTTGTAGTTATATGAATTTTCTTTTTGAATTGGTTCAATGAGTGCATGCATACATTTTGTTAGATTTTTATGGGACTAGACTTACGCTCATGAGACTTATAATTTTCTGACTTTTTTATTTGCTTTTGGTCTTTTGCCTTTTGCCTTTTGATTTCGTTACTTATTAAAACATTGCTGTTGGTTGCCATTGGAGTTTGTGAGAAGACTTCGTACTAGTATTTTTTTGAGTGCTGTTATTTTACTTTATTATTGCTAATGAATAACAGCTTTTGAATGTATTAAGGAGTAATAATACATTAGTATTATCTGATACACTATTGATAATCTTTAAACCAAAATAAATTAAGAGCAATTGGTTTAGTTTATTAAATTTATAAACTGAAAAATATGGTTTACTTCAAAATGAAATCATACTAGAGTGGATCCACAACATCCTTAGAGCTGGTTGGGTGGTTATGCTTGATTATAGTGACTAGAGATTGTTTGTTAAAATAAATTTAGGTGGTGTAGTTATTTGAGTTTTGGCTTTATGTTGATTTCTTTCATGAATTAACATTGGAAATAAATTAATTTTCACAAGTTGATAATGGTTACACTTTATTATGCTTGATGAAATTAGGTAGCATAAAATTTATGCAAACCGTAAGTTGAAAATAGTAAATTTCATAATGCATTTTATCTTCTGATTTACATTTGGAGATGACTTCTGGATTTTAAGCCTTGTTTGAAATTGTAGTTTAAAAACTACTAATTATCTAGACAAAATATGTTGTTTTTAATTACCACTTCTTTTCTTTTGTTTGGCTATTGTTTGTTGTTGATGTTGATATATACTCATTTTTAGGATGGCTGCCTGTCTTTTACTCACTAATTGGATTAGATGCATCAGAGAGCATTTTTTTTTTTTATCTGGGGGATTTGGGATGCTTAATTTTTTCTTTCTTAACTAGTTGCTACATCCTGATTTACTTATTGAGTTATTTGTTATTGATACTTAAATGTTGATTGTTTTGGTCAGGAGACAAGCAAATTTTTGGAGGGACAAAATCCTGAAAAACATGCTGCACTTAAAGTGCATGCATATGCTTTGAGATTTTTAAAGGCTAATAGATCTCATGGAATTTCCTCTCAAGCAGAAGCACCAACAACACCTGAAAAGATATTTGACTCAAGCACTGTAGATATGTCATGGGATGAGCATCTTAATGAAGTATGTGACAAGTTACCTTATAATTCTGGTTAAAATTTTTATTTTGATGTTAGCTGTGTAACTGTGTCTGTGTGTGGCCTATGTATGTGATTATGTCACATCACATGTTCATTTGCCCTCAACATGTTATAGCCAAATGCAATATTCATTTTGAACTCCACTGGATGTGACTTTTTAATCTAACTTGTGATTTAATAGATATTTTTGTGGAGTACTTTTGTTATTATTTTGTTATTATCAATGTAAGAAAATCTCAACTAGTGGGATAAGGCTTTTGTTGTTGTTGTTTGTTGCATTATTGTTATAAGCAAATAACTATTTCTCATGTCATTTATAGGAAAATCTTTTTTATGAAGTTCCTCCTACTGCAATGGAAACATATAGAAAAGCTATCGAATCTCATTTCCTACAGTTCGAGGTAAATTTATGATCAAAGTTACACAGCTACTTTGTTTACCAGGAAAAAAAAAGAAACAAATGCTTGGTTACTATGTTTTATTCCCTCCTGGATGGCAAAGCTGTTTCCGGAATAATGTTTTTATCTTATTAGTTTAAATATTTATGTAAACATATTATTTTTTTAATTTAACTTATTGAAACAATAGAATATATTTTTTCAGAAAACTGGGAGTAGCATTCAAGAGGAAGTTGCAACATCTGTGTATGATACTGCAGCAGGTACTATTGACTACTTGCATTGTTTGGAATTTTTAGTCTATTGTTGGTTGCTCTGGAACCTGTCATTATTTCTTTTTATTGATTGAAATAGAGTTTGGGTCTCAAGAGAATGCATATGATGAGGAAGAAGGAGAAACCAGAACTTATTACTTGCCCAGTGTCTACGAGGGCAACAGATCATCAAAATCTGCGCAGAAGAAACATAAAAATTTGAAGGCTTACACTCCTAGATTTGGTGATGCTGGTGCTGATTTTCCTTATGTACACTATGCAACTGGAAATCAACCATCCATGCTGTTTGAAAAAAGACCTGCTAGTTTAAATGTTGGGTCAATACCAACAAAGCGCATGCGCACTGCTACTAGGCATAGAGTTGTAAGTCCTTTCACTGTCAACATTGGGACTGTACAGGCTCAAGCTAAGGCGGATGCTTCAAGTGGTGATACCAATTCCTTTCATGATGACCAGAGTACTTTACATGTTGGACCCCTGATCCAGAAAAGTACTGAAGTTGAGTCAGTTGCAGATTATGAAAAACAGTTATCTCAGGACTGTGCAGAAACATTTGTTAAAACAAAGAAGAAGAAGAAGGCAAAGACTCTGGTAATAATGAATTTGTATTTATATAACTTAAGCCATGCTTATTTTTGAACATGTGGAGGTACTTTTTTTTTATTTACTTCAGAATGTATATTTCAGCTGTATTTGCTTTTATTCTGCAGGGTACTACATATGATCAGGGATGGCAGTTGGACTCTGTTGTTCTAAATGAACAGGTAACCTTTTTTCAGTGAAATTTCCTCTTTCAGCTGTAGCGGTTCAAAAAAGGGAGGAGGAGGGGGGGGGGGGGGGGGGGTGGGGGGAGAGTAGGATCTTTACAAATTAGGTCTCCTGAAGATGCTAAGTAAATACTGAGTTTTTCTTTTAGATACTACAGTTTGGCAGCAGGTAATTTGGATAGGTATGCTTTTAATTAAGAATAATGGGATTCTGATCCTGTTATTACTTGTCATTGCAACTGCTACATGTTTCCCTGGAACAGGTAATGTCTTGCAGCACTAAGGAACATGTTCCCATTTAGTTTTTGCATTACCTTGAATTCATAAAGAGCAATTTGTTTGGAGTTTTTGATGAGTATGGGCTTCTGTTAATGTTAGGATGTTTCTTCCAATGTGTTTCAAAGTTTTGGAAAGATAATGAAGCTAAACTTGAGCACTGTTCACTTTATGTTGTGCTCTGGTGTATTGAAGTGAAATGCTGGTATTAGTGCATTTTCAAGTCCATCTCTTTCACCACATGGGGTTGCATTTAAGATCTTATCGGGAAAAAATCCAAGTCCCACATTGACTAGAGATAAGGCTAAGATAGAATATATAAGTGGGGGACAACCCTTACCTCATGAGCTAGCTTTTAAGGTTGAGTTAGGCCTAAACCAACATTCTAAGATGGTATTAGAGCCTATCTTAGATCCATTAAAGGGCCTCCCACCATGTTATCCATGCACCAAGCCCAAAAGTGCTGGGCGTGAGGGGATGTATTGGGAAAAACCTAAGTCCAACATCGGCTAGAGATAGTGCCAAGATAGAGTATATAACCTTCACCCTATGAGTTAGCTTTTGCGGTTGAGTTAGGCCTAAACCCACATTCTAAAAGATCTCTATTTGATATTATGTGGACTAGTTTTTTAAGTGAGTGTTGTTTGAAATACGAGGAAAATGAAAAAAAAAATCGTTACATTTTTTAGTCTTTTAAGGACTACTCTTTTATCTTCCGGAGTGGGTGGGAAGACAACATTGTTTAAGAATTCCATGCAAGCAACCTAGTAATTTGTCTTTACAACTTTGCAGTTTTTTGCCCGTGCTTGTTGCATAGGTGCTACTCTAGTTTTAGGTAAATCTGATGCCTACTAAGTTCAGTCACATAGAAGACACTACTTTTCATATCTCTTTTTGGCATGTCAGAAGGTTGTCTGTGTCTGTCTGTATTTTTGCTTCTTTGGAACATCAGAAAGTTGTTATAACAATTTGAAACTTGAATTGCTACCCAAACCCCCAACTTCCTATGGGTATTTTTAAATTTACTGTATACACTGTTTATGAATATTATTTTCTAATTAATCATTCTGTTGGGGGTTCTCAATGCAGAGGGATCAGTCCAAGAAGAGAGGGGAAAGTCATCACTTTGAATCTAATGGAAGTAGTGGTAAAACTACTTGTAATTTTATAATAGATTCTAGAAACTTCTTTTACTTACAATTAGTTCATGAATTATTAGTTCAATTATCATGTTTTGAAGGTTTCTGTGGGCAACCCAATTCTAAGAAACCAAAGATAATGAGGCAGTCACTTGATAATCCTTTGGACAATATTGTGTCCATGACTAATTCTATTCCTTCCCCAGTTGCGTCACAAATGAGTAACATGTCAAATCCTAATAAATTTATTAAGATCATTAGTGGGCGAGACAGGGGCCGGAAAGCTAAAGCTCTGAAGGTAAATTTTGATGTGAAGTTAGATGCTCATATGCTAGCAAATTTTCTTTCTGTGATTTTGCTAATTCTCTTATTTATTTTCATTTTTTCCTATTAGATTTCAGCTGGACAGCCTGGTTCTGGAAGTCCTTGGTCACTATTTGAAGATCAGGTTGTTTGGAATTCATTTGCTTTATCATTTTTTGTGTTATTTTTTAATAAATATTTTACACTTTAATATCTATCAATTGTGTAAAAGACTTACCATTATTCTCCTGCCTGTTGCAGGCTCTTGTGGTCCTGGTGCATGATATGGGTCCAAACTGGGAGCTCATAAGTGATGCTATCAATAGTGCTCTTCAAATTAAGGTACTGATGTGCTAATATGGATAGTTTTAGAAGACAGTGTCATAGTTGCTGGACCTGTGACATTTCATTAGACCATTACTGAAAATCATTCTTCTTAAAAAGATATTATTATTGACACCTACCAATTGCACCTCCTGCTTCAAAGGATGGGTATCCATGTAACTTCTATAAACAAAAATTCAGTAATTGGGAGTATTTAGGGTTAACTGATTACATTTGTCATATATTTTGAAGCTCTGATGCAGTGTTCATTATGAAGCTTTAAATGCTAAAATTTATAGTTAATTTGTAATTTGGTAGTTTAATTAGGATTTAATTAGATTTTTTCCGATAATGACATTTTATAATATTTCCAGTGCGTCTTTCGGAAACCAAAAGAATGCAAGGAGCGTCATAAAAATTTAATGGATAGAACTACCGGGGATGGTGCAGATAGTGCTGAAGATTCAGGGTCTTCACATTCTTATCCTTCTACATTACCTGGAATTCCTAAGGCATGTAATTTGTTTTTCATTTTTAGTATATTTGGATGCATTGTTGAAACCTCGTGTTTGACATACATTTTGCAGCTTTAATTGGGTAAATCTTTCATATCTTTAGCAGGGTAGTGCAAGGCAGTTGTTTCAACGTTTGCAGGGGCCATTGGAGGAGGATACACTGAAGTCTCATTTTGAGAAAATTATAAAGATTGGGCAGAAGCAGCATTACCCTCAGAATCAGGTTTGAATCCAAAGCATTTATATCAGGATAGATTCTAAGATGCAGTGACATTAAAATTGGCATTTGACTTTGTTACCTGCATGTGTACACACACACACACACATATTATTTTAATTATTGGACATCAATCTTAGGATTAACTGTACAGTTAAATTCATTATTTGGAAAATAGGCCTTTTGATTTATGATTTGAATCTTGATTTGATAACCTTGTTAATCACTAGTGTCGGTGCTTAAATTAGATGATTAGTTAGTGGCTATTAATGCAGAATTAAATTTAGTTAGCGGCTTAGTCCAACTTCAACAAGAATTGCATCATTTGCATTGCATGTAGTGATATGACTATGAATATCAGTTTAAGAGCCAACTGTATGACATAACTGTTATCATCTATGAGAAAACCTTAATGTTTGGAGTTTGAATCCTTCCCCTAATCAACTTAGGAAACAACTCCTATGATTGCTTCCCCATTAGTGGGTAAATTGATTATACATAAACTAGACGTATTGGTTTATATGAATACTAGGAGAAATCCACGTCTCTATATTATTTTAAATGAAGATAAAATAAAAGAGGGAGAGAGAAAGGAAGGAGGTTAACAATGTAAAAATATATTATATTATTTATCTATTGAGAGGAAAGAAACTGATATTAATGATAGTGGGGTGGTCAATGTAGTTAAAAAGAGAGTAATGGATGGTTTAAAGAGTAGTTATAGGATAAAATTGTCTTATAAATTGCGTAAGCCAAATGTGGGTATTCCCTTTATTATTAGTATAGATGAAAATAATATAAAATTTGTATCAATTTATAGTTCATTGTAACTAATTCACCATAAATAATATTTTGTTGATAATATGTGTATTGTTTTTCATAAGATCAATAATATTAATTGTCAACTTTTTTAATGAGGTTATGATTGAAAAAACAAAATAGATCAAAGATGTACATCATTTGAGTAATTTGTTAAATTTTTCATTGCAGATTACATTTAACTTAGTTTGTATATGAGAACAGCTAGCAACACACTTTTTTTACCACTATTATTGGTTGAAATTTATTAGGTATACTTCTAACATATATTAGACTGCAAAACTTTATTTGTGCCTGTTTTTTGGAGCAATTTCTTTGATTTTCTGTGGCCTTCTGAATTGGGACACTCTAATTACTGCTCATTGGTCTGATTAGTGTTTACTTCTGTAGGATATTGTCTGCATGGAGCAGAATTGTAGCTATATAAAATTCAAAACTTCCCATTTTGTCTTTAGTTTGTGGCACGATTCTTAACAGAAAGTCTTGTTATATGCAGGTTGATAACCTGGATTCAAAACAATTAGCGCCTGTCCATAATTCACACGTGATTGCTCTTTCCCTAACCATCCCCAACAACCTGAATGGATGTATTTTAACGTATGTTTTTTATTTTCTGGGTAACATGGAAATTTTATAACTTTAGGGTTCTGTTGCATTGTCTACTATGCTCATCTAGCTGTAGTTGGGTTTTCCTTGTAATTTTAAAATTTTGGTACACCTGGTTAGTTTGTTTAGCACAAGTAGTTAATTTTTGTTTGAATCCTGGATGAAGGCCACTTGATCTCTGTGAAGCTGAAGAAATAAATCCAGATGTCCCAGCCCTTGGGTATCAAAGTTCTCATCCTGGTGGTTTGACATTACCGAATCAAGGTTTTGTACCATCAATGCTTCCTACATCCGGGGTGAATTCTTCACTACCAGGGTCTTCTTCTGGTATGGTTCTTGGCCATAACTTGTCATCATCTCCTGGTGCATCTGTCAGGTGTGCAGTTTTATGGCTGAAGATTCTTGCTGTGTGATTAGATTTTGTTCATTAACATCATTTGTTTTTATACTATCAATTGATGCATTTGTTTCAGGGGTGGTAGATATGGGATTCCAAGAAATTCACCTTCATCAGTGGATGAGCAACAGAGAATACAATACAATCAAATGCTATCTGGAAGAAACATTCAGCAGAGTATGTCAGTTACAGGGACTCTTTCTGGAAGTGATCATGGTGTTCGCATACTTCCTGGTGGAAATGGTATGGGCTTAATGGGTGGAATTAACAAAAACATGGCAATGAGGCCAGGGTTTCAAGGAATGGCATCACCATCAATGCTTAATTCTGGAAGCATGCTTTCCTCTAGTATGGTTGGTATGCCAAGCCCTGTAAATATGCACTCTGGAGTTGGTCCTGGACAAGGCAACTCAATCTTAAGACCTCATGAGAATCTACATATGATGAGGGTGAGAAGTATTCTTATTCCATCTTTTTAGGATTCAATTGATTCTGTGGATAGTATTATCCACAATAGCTAATAATCAAATTTCCGGAAAGAAAATTTAAACGAAAAACCATTTTTTTTAAGAACTTAGCAAAATGCCAAAATCAAAGATGTGTTTTGGCTGTATTTCACCTTGTGCTATGAAGCTTATTTCCCAACCAACTCAGCATCCTTGTTTTCATAACTGCAATGGTCTCACTTAGGCTTTGTTAGGAGATTGGTTTATTTTTTACCAAAATCAAAGATGTGTTTTGGCTGTATCCCAACCAACTCAGCATCCTTGCAGTGATCTTATTTTATTTCTACTGATGACATTTTCCCCATTGCCATTAGCCTGGTCATAACCCAGAACATCAGAGACAAATGATGGTTCCAGAGCTTCAGAGGCAGGTCACCCAAGGCAACAGTCAAGGTATTCCTGCTCTTTGTGGGCTGAGTTCTGCCTTTAGCAATCAGACAACACCACCAGTTCAGCCTTACCCAGGACATGCCCAACAGCCACACCAACTGTCCCAGCAGCAGTCCCATCTCAGTAATCCTCGTCCTCATCTTCAAGGTCCGAGTCATGCCACTAATTCACAGCAACAAGCATATGCTGTCCGGTTGGCAAAGGAAAGACAACTGCAGCAACGATACCTGCAGCACCAGCAGCAGCTTGTTGCATCAAATGCATTAATACCACATGTCCAGGCAAAGTCTCAACTTCCCATCTCATCATTACCATTGCAGAACAGTTCTCAGGTTCAATCACAAAATTCTCCTCAGCAAGTGCCTCTTTCACCTTTAACGCCATCATCCCCTTTGACTCCCATGTCATCCCAGCTCCAACAGCAAAAACTTCACCATATACAGCCTGGGTTCAGCAGGAATCCCACTGCTAGTGGGTTGACTAATCAAGCAGCAAAGCAACGCCCACGACATCCGCCGCAGCAGCAGTATCAGCAACCTAGTAGGCAACATCCTAGTCAACGGCATGATGTACAGTCTCAACAGCAGACAAAACTTCTGAAGGGAATGGGAAGAGGAAATATGTTGGTCCATCAGAACCTCTCTGTGGATACTTCTCAAAGTGGACTCTCTCTGCCTGCGGGAAGCCAAACTGGTGAAAAAGGGGACCAAATCTTGCACATGATGCAAGGTCAAAATTTATATCCTGGATCTGGTTTAAACCCAAATCAACCATCAAAGCCTTTGGGTCATGCTCATTCTTCAAACCATTCACAGTTGCAGCAGAAGCTACATTCTGGGTCACCAACCACTTCATCAAAGCAACTTCATATTTCTTCAGATACTAGTGGTCAAGGACAGGTTTCACCAGTTTCATCAGGTCAGTTGTTGTCACCTCCTCACCCAGCTGTTATTGCTTCGAACCACCATCAGCTGCTGCCACAGATTCAGTCTAAGAAAATTAATCAAACTCAAATAAATGTTCAGAGAATGTTGCCTCAAAACCATCTCGTGCATTCTGTGTCATCAAGCAAGTCTCAGTCTGATCCAACTCAATCTGATCAACAGCCTGCAAACAGTGCTTCCCAGGTTAGTGCAATGACTCAGGGTTGTGTGGATTCTGCTAGTGTGGTACCAGGTGTTTCTACTGTATCTTCTCAGTGGAAAGTATCAGAACCACCATTTGATTCCACTATGAACAATCAAACAACTCAAGTGAGCTCCTTGGGGAGTGCTCCTGTTGAAAATTCCACTGGAAATGAGCAACCAGCAATTAGTCAAGGGTTGGGGCCAAGATCAGTTAGCTTGATTTCTCAGGCACATAATTCTGATACACAGTGGCAGCAACAGCAGTCGCAATCTCTCCAACAGTCATCACAACCCATCCTATCTCAGCAGCCATATCAGGCTGAGTCGCAGCAGCAACAGGAGCAAGATCAACATTCTCCTAGAGATCTTGCTTTACAACATCAACCTCAGCAACATATGCAACATCTACAATCAGGGCAGAGCAGTTTGTTTATCCAGCCACCTAATTCTAATGTGGAATGATGCATTCTAACTGATGGAGCAGCCAAGTGCGCTTGTTCTGTCAGGATGGGAGTTTCTATGCCTTAACAGCAGTGTACAGGTATTTCTATATTTGTTTTTTCCTGTTTTGGCTTGTATATGTGCAAATATTGCATTGGATTACATTTGTTTGTTTGACTCTTGGGGATGGGGAAGGGTTATGTGATTTTTTCACCACGGGCATATGAAACAAACACATTCATCATATATGGTTCTCTGATTAGATGAAAGCTTTTTTCCTCAATGATCACATCAGTAATTGATTGGCTTTGTTCCTCCTCAATGATTCATATCAGTAATATTGACTTTGTTCACAATAGCTGCAGATTGTTATTTTTAGATCTGTTAGTGAGAAAGACTTCAGGACTTATTTCTTGAAATTATCTTGGCCACCAACTTTCTCACTAAAAGATCTAAAAATGCTACCGTCCTAAGTTTCACCTTGTCCTCAAATTGATAGTGTGTGGATTAGTCCCTTATGCTTGGATCCCCTTGGCTGAAATTTTTTCCCCTTGGATCCCACTGTTTATTGGCTATAGCTACTGCAGCTATTCACTAGGTTTGGACCCTTATCCTTGGAAGTTGGAACCACAGTCCCATTTCCCACCTTACACTCTCATCTACGGTTGGTAACCTAACATTTGATGAATTCTACATGGTTCATTAATATGTCCTGTGTATGTGTATCTGGCTTTTTGCTTGTTCTTTTACTAGGTGTACTTGTTCATTTTTTGTGGCAGAATGAGGAAAAAAAAATAGAAAGACCTGATTTTGTCATGGGATTTTGTGCAGATAAGCTGATTATTCATGGGGACTGTGGAATATGGAAACAGGTATTCATTGTTTCTGCACGTGTCCTGTTGAAGTACTAACCGAAGTTATATTGGCAGGCATCATTGCTTATCGTTTGCAAATCTTGTATATTACCACTGTTTTTAGAAGGTTGACCCCCCCCTCCTCCGCATTTTGCTTTTTTGAAAAGAGACGAGTATAGAGTTATTTTTGTACAGGGTCGTCTCTTGTTTCCTTTGTACTTTCTCCCTCCTTTTCCTTTTGTCTTGACCTTCTCATGTGTAGAGGAACAGTTGCCTTTTGTTTTACTAGATTATCGGGATATAGAAATCATTTTTATGGGCAAAAGCCAATAAAAATTTCCTGGTGTTCCAACTACCCATTGATGTCTATATTATCTTGGTACTACCATCTGTACGTATGAAAATTTTCATTTTGTAACCATTTTAAGGTTTAAGAACGCAAAATGTCCCAAGAGCTTGTCAGCATAATTAAGGGGGAACCCTTTTTTTTAGCTACCACTTATCAGCATGTGTTTCTTTGTTTTAAAAAATAACTTAAATTTAAGTTTGTGTAATGCACATAATAAATATTTTTGTTATATGAAAAATTTATAATAAATAAGTACTATTTAAAAGCAGTAATATTTCATAATATTTATGACATTTGTAAAAGTAAGGGTATTTTGGATTTTCTTGCCATGATATTATGTACTTTTTAAAAATATTTGTAATATTTTTCTTCTATAACAAGAGGCTTAATTATACGGTTGGTTCCTTAATTATAATTAAAAATTTAATTAGATTTCTCAATTAGTAAAAATTTTAATAAGATCTTTTAACCGTTTAAAATGGTACAACCTTTTTGTCAACTCCGTTAGTTTGACAAAAATTTTATAAATAGATATTTTACATCGTTTATATTTTATTTCAGATGTAGTAGCATTGGTTGTATAGATAACAGATGTAAATTTTGTTTCATTGGTTGTATAGGTAATAGATGTGAAAATATCTATTTTCGTTGTAAAAAATATATATGATTGTAGTATTTTTAATAATTAAAACATGAATGAGTTTTTTAATAATTGAGGAATTTAATTGAATTTTTTAATAATTGAAAGATTTAATTTATTTTTTAATTATAATTAAGGAATTAATTATATAATTAAGCTAGACAAATATTGTAAATTATTTTTGTTCCTATTAAGGAAAGTTTCCGGATCCACCATTGATCATCTATCATAAAAAAAATGAACATGTGACTTTGTACTCAATGTTAGATGCTACTTAGAAAACTAGTAGAATGTTATGAACTATTTTGTTTAGTGTCACTGTTTTGGCTGATTTTTGTAGTAGTTTTTATATATTTGTTATTTTGTTATGTTTAAGAGGGAAGGGGGCGCCTTACATATTTATCAATATACTCACCAGTATAGTGACCCGTGAGATGCACAGGCCTATTATTTTGTTTTTCTTAACATCTTGTTTCCATTTTTAAGCCCTATAATCGATTACACACCCTTGGTAATCGATTACCAGAGGCCAAATTCCAAATACCACTCAAGATCCATAGCTGGCCAGCCACCACACAAGCCTCCTTGCTTTGTGGTCTTTGTTCTTTTATTGGTTGGCTGCCAGGAGCTCGCCTGTTTAGGTACATCACAGATTCTCATTGACTGACTATGCCCGGGTTGGGTCGGTATTGGTCAAGCTTGGTTTTGGGCAATAGCATCCCACCTGACGTCCCCAAGGTCTCCTGACCCCCGCGACATATCTCTAGGTACCACTCTGTGGTCAACAAACAAAAGTAGGAAGACTGGCTCTTCCACGCTTTCTCACATCAAGCATGTTGGATTATGGGGTATCCGTCATATGTGGTACTAGGTGGCAATTGGGCGATGGCACAAATCAACTCTCCCACTTCCACAAATCAAACATGAACCCACCATCCCCAGTTGCCCACCTTCAACTGAGCTCACGTACTCCTACGTAGCCCTTATCCTCGTTCCTCTCAGCACCGAGTCCCCATCAACCCCTCCAAGCTTCCACAATATCCAAGCAATTCAATTTCCAATCTCAAGAACTACCCTAAACCAAGAAAACAGGGCAGAGGCAGAAAACTCTGCCCAAAACACATTCACATATTACAGCTTCCCTTACTCAAATACCCCAGTAACATTCTCTTCGTTCCGATTCGTTAACCGTTGGATCGACTTGAAAATTTTACTGGAGGTTCCAAGTACATGAGTTTACATTTTGACCGTTGGGATCTGCTAGAAAATGTCCAGAACCCAATATGTACTACCTTTCCCAAAACCAGCAATGCACAAGCATTTTTCTGCACATTTGATCAAATTGGCTGCACAATTTGACAGCTTTTTGCTGCACAATTTGGCAGATTTAGAAATCCATCTTACCCACATCCAATTTTGCTCAAATCGGATCCTACAAGTCCTAAATCATGTATAAATCATATTTAAATCAAAGGCAAGCTTCATATCAAGGTAAATCAAAATCTAGGTATCCAAAACCCATCAATTTAGTGGATTTTCAAGGTTTGAGAAGTGAAAATGAGAATTGGGTAATTTTGGGGTAAACTCTCATCTCAAACAAGTCTATAACATTAATTTAGACTTGCTCAAACTGATTTTAAGGCGAAAACTCCATCGATTCAAGAGTTGACCCCTCAACACCCAATTTACCCTAGAAATGACTCTTGCTTTCACATTTGTCACTCATTTTTTTCTCATTTTCTCTTGCCCAGGCTTTCTTACAAGTCCTAATTGACATTTTAAACTAGGATCAACTCACTTTAGCCTCCAATTACCACTAACCCCAAATTTAGCTTTTCAAACCCTCAAAATCTCACACTTTTCTACTCACATCACTACCATTCTCACATTTAACCCTAGGTTAACTCTCCTCATCATCTCTACCAGTTTTCTACCAACAATTTCAGCACACAAACATCATAAAGCATTATCATAAAACCCTAAAACAGAATGGGTAGCGTTACTCACATTAAACATGTCAAGTTTAACATGCTTTCAACAAATTCCTTCACAAATAACTACCATAAGGCATAAACCTAGTAGAACTACCCATCATATCTCCCAAAAACCCAATACCCACGAATTTCATGTGAGAAGAAGTCCACCCATACCTGAAATTCGAAGTCCCACAACGTAGAGGTGCGCTTCACGACTCCGAAAATGGCTTCCTTTTGCAATTTGGAGTAGAAATGATGAGCAAAGTTTGGAGCTTTATTGGAGAACAAAAGTGGAGAAGAAAGGAAGAAGAAAAGCAACGTGGGAGTGAGAAAAAGAGCTTCTAAATTTTCTGCTGAAGGAAGAGAGAGAATGTGGCTTTTTAAGAAAAATGATTTTCTTTTTCCTATTTTTTTTCTCATAAAGCACTTGCCACTTGTCCCATTTTGAGTGGAACAAAAAGGGGCCCACCTCTTCCCTTTGAGGTGACTTCATACTCAGCCACAAGGAGAGAAAAGTTTGACCTTTTGAATGCTAAAATCCTGCCTCGGTTTGCATGCCGCTTCTCTGGTTCCAGTTCCTTACGTTTCTCTGCACTCGTCAGGGCCCATTTTCGAAAGTAGGCAATATATATATATATCAAAACGCTCAGAATGAAACCCTAAGCGTGGTTCATAGGTTCGTTTTGTTAAATTTTTAGTTGCACGTAAAACGATAATTTTTAGACTAATTAATTGAGAATTAATCTATAATTGTCCAGTTATGGATTACTCTTCGTTAATCAGCCTAACCTGCGTATCTTTCCCCCAGTATATATATATACTGAATAATACATATATATATATATATATATATATATATATATATATATATATATATAATTATTCAAAATATATCGTTTACAAAATTCCGGGTAGAAATTTCCAGGATGTCACAATACTCCCACCCTTTAAGGAATTTTGTCCCCGAAATTAACTACTCTAGGAACAAACTTGGGTACAATTCTCTCACCCTATCCTCTAACTCCTAGGTTGAATCACCCTCGTTGGGTCCCCACTGCACTTTCACCAACGCGATCTCCTTTCCTCTCAGCGACTTCATTCTTCGATCAATAATCTTCTGAGGTTGTGCTTTGTAGGTGAGGTTATCCTTCACTTGTACTTCGATCAATAATCTTCTGTTGTTGTAAGTAAATTCAATCAATGGCAAACATTCCATCCAACTGCCTTGTTGCTCTATAATACACGCCCGAAGTAGATCTTCTAGTGTCTGAATGGTTCGTTCAGTCTGACCATCTGTTTGAGGATGATAAGCTGAACTGAGCTTCAGCTTTGTTCCCAATGCTTCATGCAGACTTGTCCAAAATCGTGAGGTAAACCTCGGATCCCTGTCTGATACAATACTGGAAGGAATTCCATGCAACCTTATTAATTCTTTGATATACAACTCTACTAGCTTCTCCATTTTATACTTCATATTCACCGGAATAAAATGAGCAGATTTGGTGAGTCGATCTACTATGACCCACACAGCATCGTGTCCACGACTAGTCTTGGATAAACTAGATACAAAATCCATAGATATGCTCTCCCATTTCCATTCCGGAATTTCTAGTGGCTTTAATTCTCCTGATGGTCGCTGGTGCTCAGCCTTAGCCTTTTGACATGTCAAACATCTTGCTACATATTCAGCTACATCTTTCTTCATGCCATGCCACCAAAAACTTCTCTTCAAATCTTGGTACATCTTAGTCATTCCTGGATGGAAACTAAGACGACTTTTATGTGCTTCTTCCAAGATCTTAACTTTCAAATCATCTAAAGATGGTACACATATCATCCCCTTGAATCTAATTAACCCGATTGTGTCCTTCTTAAACTCCACATCCTTATCTCCCATTGCATCTAACACTTTGCCTTGCAGAAATGGGTCATCCTCTTGAGCCTCGCGTATGTGATCTATGAATTCATTGGTGATCTTCAACACTCCCACAAATAAGCTCTTGGGTCGCATCTCGATTGCTAGATTCAGATCTCGAAATTCCTCTATCAATCTCTGTTCCAGACTCATCATGGTCGCAACATGTAAGGACTTCCGGCTTAGCGCGTCGGCTACTACATTAGCCTTTCCTGGATGGTAGGAAAGAACAAAATCATAATCCTTGAGGAACTCCATCCATCTTCGTTGCCTCATATTGAGTTCCTTCTAATCGAACAAGTATTTGAGGCTCTTGTGATCACTGAAAACTTCAAAATGAGTACCATATAAATAGTGCCTCCAAATCTTTAAGGCAAAGACCACGGCTGCTAGTTCCAAGTCATGGGTCGGATAGTTAACTTCATGAGGACGCAATTGGCGTGAAGCATAAGCCACTACTCTTCCCTCCTGCATCAATTCTCACCCCAAGCCTTGCCCGCTCGCATCACAATACACTTCAAATGGTCTCTTAGGGTCAGGCAAAATTAACACTGGAGTTGTTGTCAACCGCCTCTTCAACTCTTGAAAGCTTTGATCACATTTCTCATTCCAGACAAACTTCTCATTCTTACGAGTTAATTTAGTTAGGGGTAGTGCCAATTTAGAAAATCCCTCAATGAATTTTCTATAATAGCCAGCCAACCCCAAGAAACTTCGAACTTCTGTTGGAGTTGTCGGTTGTTGCCACTCCATAACCGACTCCACTTTAATCGGATCCACAGCAACCCCGTCTTTAGAAATCACATGTCCCAAGAACTGCACTTTCTCTAACCAAAATTCACATTTCGACAATTTGGCGAATAATTTCCTATCCCTCAGGATATGCAACACAATTCTCAAGTGCTTTTCATGCTCCTCCTTATTCCTTGAATACACTAGGATATCATCAATGAACACAACCACGAACTGATCTAAGTAATCATGGAATATACGATTCATATAGTCCATGAAGATAGCCGAAGCATTAGTCACTCCAAATGGCATGACTAAATACTCATAATGCCCATACCGAGTCCGAAATGCAGTCTTTGGGATATCTTCCTTCTTAACTCGGATTTGATGATACCCCGATCGCAAATAGATCTTCGAAAATACCGTTGCTCCCCTCAATTGATCAATCAAATCATCTATCCTCGGTAGAGGATATTTGTTCTTGATAGTGACTTTGTTCAGCTGCCGGTAGTCTACGCACATCCTCATACTTCCATCCTTCTTTTTAACTAGTAAGACCGGCGCTCCCCACGGTGATACGCTTGGGCGAACAAATTGTTTACTCAAAAGATCATGCACTTGTGCCTTCACCTCTGCTAGTTCTATTGGAGACATTCTATAGGACGCGATCGACACTGGATTTGCCCCAGGCACCAAGTCAATAATGAATTCCACTTCTCTCTCAGGTGGTAATTCACAAATGTCATCAGGAAAGACTTCTGGAAATTTCGACACCACCGGTATACTGCTAACTTCAGCGACCTCTTCCACATTCATGGAGAACAACACCATGTAAGTTCGAACATCCCCCACTCCATCGGTGGCAGCATTCTCTTTTAATGGTTCATTTGGAATTACATTTCCACCAAATACTAACATCTTCTCTTTGCAGTTTAGAAAGATATGGTTAGTAGATAACCAATCCATCCCCAAGATCACATCTAGATGAGCTAAAGGTAGGCAAATCAAATTCGCCATAAAAGATCGACCCTCAACAGTTATAGGACACTTCAAACACACCCGAGAGGTGGTTATAGGCTCGTTAGTCGGAGTAGACACCACAATATCATATGGTAACTCCGTCGTACATAACCCCAACCTCTCCACACATGCATGAGATATGAACGAATGCGTGGCACCCGAATCATAGAGTACATCTAGCAGTTTATCAGCAATCAAACACTTACCCTGTATCAAATCGTCGGAGGCAGCAGCTTCACTCATAGCAAATACCCGAGAGGGTACCTTTGGTCTTCCACCACTAGTGTTGTTGTTGTTGCTAATATTACCGCTCCTTGTGGGATTAGTAGACCCACGATTGACTGTGTTGGAATTGGCAGTTACCGTCGGTCTCCTAGTCATCCTACACTCTCGAGCATAATGGCCTACCTTGCCACAAATATAACAACAATTCTCCTGTGTCTGTTGGAGTTGTGGGCAATTCCTCTTAAGATGCGGTACTCCTCACTGAAAGCACTGTACCCTAGTCCCCTTTGACAAGCTCATGTTGGGCGTAGCCATAGGTTGTTTCCCCTTGTTGCTAGAATATGGCTTCATCCTCTTATTACTGTTTCCTCTAAAAGGATGGCTTCTCTGTGGTCCTCCAAAGCCTCTAGCTTGCCTCTCTTTCATCTTGTCCTCAAATATTCTGCACTTTGTCACCAATTGATTGAAATCTGTGATCTGCATGTAGCTAACTGCCTATTGAATCTTCAGTCGAAGCCCATTCTCAAACTGAGCACATAAGTCTTCTTCGTTCCGAGCATCTTGGTATTGAGGCCAATATTGTAGAAGTTCATTAAATTTGGCCGTGTATTCCCCAACGGACATGTTTCCCTGCTTCAAATCCAGAAATTCCCTCGCCTTTCACTTCCTGAGATCTCTTGGAAAATAATTTTCTAGGAATTTTTCCTTGAAGGCATTCCAAGGAATCACGCCTCCAGGTGCAACAGATGTGGGTCTCACAAACTTCTACCAGTTCTCAGCTTCTCCTTGGAGCATGAATGTCGCATAAGGGACCTTATGCTCCTCGAGACAACCCATCGCCTCGAAAATCTTCTCAGTCTCAGCTAACCACAACCTAGCACCTTCCGGATCATAGTCCCCATTGAACTTCGGCTGGTGGTTCTTACGGAAAGCCATGAGTCCCCGATACTCTGCCGGCTCCACATCACGTTCCTGCACTAGAGTTTCCAGTACAGCTGTGATGCGGTCTAGGACATCACGGTTCTGATCCCTACCACGTCCGGCCATACCTAACATGTAGGGAAGCTATTAGTATCCAAGAAATTCTACTGAGAGAGTGTACCATATAGGCTATGACAGTTACAACAATATCTCTTTCTATATATATATGTACACACAACAATTCTACTAAGTCAATTGCACATTCCTGCTTAAGACAAGAAAGTAGAATTACACATAATTTGTGACTTAACGTCACTCCCCGAAACCTACTTCCAAGTTTCAGAGATACACAACATTCACACAGTAAGACCATGAACAGGTTCACTAGAATCCAATTTTTGCTCTGATACCACCAATTGTGGCGTCCCTAAATAATGACTGGTTTAATAGTAATAATTTAAATAACAGAAACCATGGGAATTTTTTTTTTCTTTTCTCTCTCTTTTCACGGTAATTAAATTCAAAAGGAAAATTATCACTATAGAGTCTTGAATGGCCAGTTCACAACTCTATTCGGAGTCATTTCTTTCTGATCACTCATAGCCTCTAAACTATTTTGCTCTTTCAAAAAGAAAAATATACCAGCCATCATTTTAGGTCGTCACGTGAAAAATAATAAAATGCGGTCGATGAACTCTTTTCAATAAAATTTGTTAACACTTTCTTTTCAAATAACAAGATTAAACATAATTACATTCATCATCTAAAACTGTCCAAAATATGGGAGTTTGCAAAATACATAGTGACATCCAGAGCAAAGGTATCCACTGTGGTGGCTTCCGCCACATATATACAATCATCAAAATTTCTATACAATAGGTCTACCCACCCAAAAATCAAAAGAGTAAACCTAGCAGTCTGAACTAGATACACCCACCCACAAAAAGTATGTAAACCTAGTCTAAAGAGTCGTCTGCTATGATGAAGAGTCTTCACTATTCGTTGTCCCTCCAGGGCCGATCTCCTCTGTAGAGTCTGCCTTAGATGCTGACATGATATCCTCTGGAGAATCAACATCAGAGAGTGGGTCCTCATCATCCTCGGGTAAGTCAAGATCATCCACAGCAGGTTCAGGAGGTAGCTCCTCCTGGTCCTCCTCAGGATCTTCTTCAGAGGATGACACCTCTATCACTTGGACTGGCTCCACTAGTCGATATGGAGTAGGTGTAGGTAGTATCCACTCCACAGGCTGTTGAAGCGTGCGTGCGGGTTCCTCTGGATGTACCAATGAAGTAGCAAGGAGTCGAATCATGCCACAGAATCGGCACCTCTTATTGCCTTCGAGGGTCTCCCAAACTCCCTCTAGGCACTCCATCACCACGCAATCATGGATTAACTGCGTTGCCATCGCGATCTACAAGAAATAAAAGAAAGAGGGTAGACTCTTTCACAAGAAATCTAACTATAGACAACAATACAATGCGTCCCATAACGGCTACGCATAGTCAAAATATCCTTCTCAAGGGATATCCACTCTGGTAATCGATTACCAAAGTATGTAATCGATTACCAGTGCCCAAACTCGAGTTACAAGGCTTCTGCACATGGAAACCTACAAATTACACTGTGTAATCGATTACACCTAAATGGTAATCGATTACCAGCGTCCTATCTCCTTGTGTAATCGATTACACCCAACTGGTAATCGATTACCAGTGCCCTGTTACTCTGTGTAATCGATTACACACCATTGGTAATCGATTACCAGAGGCCATCTTAACATCTTGTCTCCATTTTTAAGCCCTGTAATCGATTACACACCCTTGGTAATCGATTACCAGAGGCCAAATTCCATATACCACTCAAGATCCATAGCTGGCCAGCCACCACACAAGCCTCCTTGCTTTGTGGTCTTTGTTCTTTTATTGGTTGACTGCCAGGAGCTCGGCTGTTTAGGTACATCACAGGTTCTCACTGACTGACTATGCCCGGGTTGGGTCGGTATTGGTCAAGCTTGGTTTTGGGCAATAGCACCCCATCTGACGTCCCCAAGGTCTCCTGACCCCCGCGACATATCTCCAGGTGCCACTCTGTGGTCAACAAACAAAAGTAGGAAGACTGACTCTTCCACGCTTTCTCACATCAAGCTTTTTGGATTATGGGGTACCCGTCATATGTGGTACTAGGTGGCGATTGGGCGATGGCGCAAATTAACTCTCCCACTTCCACAAATCAAACATGAACCCACCATCCCCAGTTGCCCACCTTCAACTGAGCTCACATACTCCTACGTAGCCCTTATCCTCGTTCCTCTCAGCACCGGGTCCCCATCAACCCCTCCAAGCTTCCACAATATCCAAGCAATTCAATTTCCAATCTCAAGAACTACCCTAAACCAAGAAAATAGGGCAGACTCCTATCAATTTAGTGGATTTTCAAGGTTTGAGAAGTGAAAATGAGAATTGGGTAATTTTGGGGTAAACTCTCATGTCAAACAAGTCTATAACATTAATTTAGACTTGCTCAAACTGATTTTAAGGCGAAAACTCCACCGATTCAAGATTTGACCCCTCAACACCCAATTTACCCTAGAAATGACTCTTGCTTTCACATTTGTCACTCATTTTTTTCTCATTTGCTCTTGCCCAGGCTTTCTTACAAGTCCTAATTGACATTTTAAACTAGGATCAACTCACTTTAGCCTCCAATTACCACTAACCCCAAATTTAGCTTTTCAAACCCTCAAAATCTCACATTTTCCCACTCACATCACTACCATTCTCACATTTAACCCTAGGTTAACTCTCCCCATCATCTCTACCAGTTTTCTACCAACAATTTCAGCACACAAACATCACAAAGCATCATCATAAAACCCTAAAACAGAATGGGTAGCGTTACTCACATTAAACATGTCAAGTTTAGCATGCTTTCAACAAATTCCTTCACAAATAACTACCATAAGGCATAAACCTAGTAGAACTACCCATCATATCTCCCAAAAACCCAATACCCATGAATTTCATGTGAGAAGAAGTCCACCCATACCTTAAATTCGAAGTCCCACAACGTAGAGGTGCAGAAGGAAGAGAGAGAATGTGGCTTTTTAAGAAAAATGATTTTCTTTTTCCTATTTTTTTTTCTCATAAAGCACTTGCCACTTGTCCCATTTTGAGTGGAACAAAAATGGGCCCACCTCTTCCCTTTGAGGTGACTTCATACTCAGCCACAAGGAGAGAAAAGTTTGACCTTTTGAATGCTAAAATCCTGCCTCGGTTTGCGTGCCACTTCTCTGGTTCCAGTTCCTCGCGTTTCTCTGCACCCGTCGGGGCCCGTTTTCGAAAGTAGGCAATATATATATATATATATATATATATATATATATATATATATATATATATATATATATATATATATATATATATATATGTATATAGATATATATATATATGAGCATGGTAAAGAGGTTGGTTTTGTTAAATTTTTAGGTGCACGCAAAACAATAATTTTTAGAGTCATTAATTGAGAATTAATCTATAACTTTCCAGTTATGGATTACTCTTCGTTAATCAACCTAACCCGCGTATCTCTCCCACAATGTATATACGTCTACCAAGAATATATATATATATATATATATATATATATATATATATATATATATATATATATATATAATTATTCAAAATATATCGTTTGCAAAATTCCGGGTAGAAATTTCCAGGATGTCACATCTAATATCTTTGGCGCTTAACACGAGGCCCCTATTATGCAGAGAGAGAGTAGGGACCATAAACACGTTCTGTAACATATCTTCAGAGAAGTACAATATGCCAGTGTCGTCTAGTGCTCAGAGCAAAATTTCAGCATATAAATCGAAAGAAGGGCATTGTAACATGTCTTCACACAAGTTTCTTACTGAACCTATGGACTTTACTTTCAGATGATTTTTTTAGTACTTGAGTAATTGTTCCTTTTCTTTTGTACTGTGAGCCAAGTGATAAAGCACTTGTCTTCTTATGATTGGATGCTGAAGTAGTATCATCCAATTACTAATTGATGTAACTACATGTAGAGCTTGTAGGCCTTGGATCTTCTTCATCAATGGAGTCCTTTGCTTCTTGAAGATCAATGGCAGCAGAATGGAGAAGGAGGAAAGGTAATTGGAGACGCCACTTCAAGGAGAAGATGAGTCAAGAACAAACTCACCACCATAGGATGTCATCGATAAGAGCTTGAAGGTAGGAAAAGATGAGTGGGGTGAGAGGGAAAGAAGGGGCACGAAATTTATACCTCAAATGAGGTCTGAAATTTGAAGTGTAATTTCTTAAATGATCAAAGTTGAAAAAATGCACACACAAGGCCTCTATTTATAGCCTAAGTGTCACACAAAATTGGAGGGTAATTTGAATTTGAATTTGAATTTGTGGAGCCAAAATTTCACTAATTATGATTAGTGAATTTCAGCTATGGTTCAACCCACTAATCCAAGATCAAGTCCAAGATTTTCCACTAAGTGTGCTTAGGTGTCATGAGGTATGTAAAGCATGAAGGACATGCACAAAGTGTGATTATATGATGCGGTAATGGGGTGTAGCAAGCAAATGCTCACCTCCCCCTTAGGATTGTCCAAAATTTAATTGAATTGGGCTTCTCCCAATTCAATTAATTTTTTCTCCCAATACACACATCAAATAGTGCACCTAATGCATGTGAAATTACAAAACTACCCCTAATACAAAAACTAGTCTAGGTGCCCTAAAATACAAGGGCTGAAAAATCCTACATTACAAGGGTACCCTCCCTACACATGGAGCCCTAAATACAAGGCCCAAAAATAATCAAACTGTAATCTAATATGTACAAAGATAAGTGGGCTCATACTTAGCCCATGGGTCCAAAATCTACCCTAAGGCTCATGAGAACCCTAGGGCCTTCACTTGCATCTCTGGCCCAATCTTTTTGGAGTCTTCTATCCAATGCCCTTGGAGGGTATGATTGCATCACTAATACTTTGGCTATCATCCAAAGTCTTTCTGTTTATGCTTTTCTGCTTGTATTTCATAGAGATAGATGAACTTGTAGCTTAAGCATGAAAGGTTAATACATAAAATTTATACTTTGTTAACATCAAAACCTTAGGGATTTAATTGTTTGGTACAGTCCAATGTGACTTGGACGCAATCAGACTTAATAGATGTACATAATAGATCTTATTGTCGAAGCATATGGAATCCTACTCATGCATTCCCTTTCATCTGACGTAGTAGGGCATTATTCCTTTGACAAGTATACGCTATGCATAATAAAGCATCTAAGCACTTTGTCAATATATGTACTCTAACTAATGCCTTGATTTGTTTATGTAAAAAAAACAGCTTAATCAAGATAATTAAAAATCCTTAATTACTAATTGAGAGGTTAATTTTGTATTTAACCTTAAGTCCTAAAATTGAGGATGTTACAACTTACTTCTTCTTTTCTAGTTTATAAGATTGGTTTCTGCATGTACTTGTTTGATTATTTTTTATGCCTTATCTATCGTATTTTTGGTCCCATCCTACATGGATTTTAAGAATTTTCATTTGGTCAGGGAGTTTCAACTATAATTTTATTAAGTTGTAACTTGAACTTAAAGAAAATTATATACCAACTTGCATGATTCATAGTTGTGTTATGGTACATGTACTTGTAATTTTGATTTGGTCTCATCCCATACTAAATCACATTAAAAAATGCAACAGAGGAATTTTCTCTTTTATTTTCTCATCACTTAACATTTTTTCCCTTATTATTCTAAATACAGATTTTTTGGTACAACAACTAGAAGATGTGTTTTAGGCCTAAAAAGCATTGATGACATTTTCATAATTGTACAATTTTTAGACTAAAAATTGTTTGATTATAATTAAGAATTGTCATATTTTTAGTTCACGGAAACATTTTATTATGAATTAATAATTAATTTATTAAGCATAATTAGTGTATTAATCATAGAAAATTCATTTTAAACTAAATTTGAGTGATTCCAAAGACTTTGAACTCATAAAATTATTTGTGAAAATATAGTTTATTTATTAGGGTCAAATTAATTAAAATACCTAAGGCACTTATCCCCTTGGTGTTTAGTTTTGTGAGAGGTAGCTCTCTCCCATTTCTCTTGGATTTTTCCGTTTTCCCTCTTCCTCTTTCTGCTTCTAATCTTCTTCTTTTCCTTTGCATTTTTTATATGTGGTAGAGCTATTCAAGGGCTACAAGTGGGTGATCCATTTTAAGCATCTAGAGCTTTGGAACCAAGGTAAGGGGGAGTTTTCCAAATCCTTAGGGTCTATTTATGGTTGTTATAGGTAGAGCTTTAATTTTTATGTTGTAGCATGTTGTGTTATATTTCGTTTTGCCTCTGTTCATGCAACTGGGACTATTGTGATTGTTATTTTTTTTTGGATGCCAAAATTGAGTTCCTTGACCCCCAAAACCTAGAAAAGCTTATAAAGTTTGTTGAATTTGGATCTGTGTAAATTGTGTTAAAATCAAGTTTTGAACCCTTTTAGGATGATTTTTGCATTTTTTGGGAAAAGTGAAATTGGGGATGGGATTGAGACTTTTGGACTCCAAAAATGGATTTAGCATGATTGAAAACTTAGGCAAACATATAGAGTTTTTGAAAATTGAACTTTTGTGTCAATGGGAAAAATTACTTCTAAATTATGCTTCTATTATGAAATTATGATTTTCTAGACTAAAAGTGCATGCAAAATATTTTAATACTTCAATCATGGATGTTATCAATAAAAAGAAGAATTGTGGTTTATATGGAAGCATAACAAAAAGAATAAGAGATTCCTTAGAGTCATTGAATATATATGATGATTGCTTGTGAGCTTATGGTAGTGGAAGTGATAACTTTGGTGGCATGTCACACCAGGTATGGTGACTTGAATGTAGAATGTTGTGATTTTATGAACATGATATGGATAGGAATTTACTCTCATGATTAATGTTTATATATAGATTACTTGTGATGATACATTGATATATTATATAATGATTCTATCCGTGCTTTGGTTTGGGTTTGAGGGTGTCCAATCCTTGGCATCTTAGAAAGACTATGTTGTTACATTGATTAATTGTGATGATATGTTGTGATAAGATATTGTGTTATAATCCACACTTTGGTTTGGGTTCAGGGGTGTATGACCCTCAGAATTGTAGAAAGTTGATGTTCATGAATTGATTGTGTTTATGGTATTGATGTTGGTTCCTTTGCTTGTGTGTAAAGTGGACTTATCCACTTGAAGGATGTTCGCTTCCGGCAAGTGCACCGGATTGCACAAGTAGTATAAAACGGTAAGAACCGAGTATTGAACTCTCAGGAAACTTATGTTACTTAGTAAGCTATTTCAGTGAATAGGTGTCTGGTGTGAAAATCTAAGTGTGAATATGAACAGGTATGTAAACTATCTACGCAAAAAGGATAATCACGCGAGAGAAATGATGTGTAAAAACAAGTAGAAAATGCGATGGTCTTCCTAATAAGTGCCTGATGCTAAAATGATATTTTCTATCTAACAATGCTCATGTGTTCCTATGGTGTCTCCTAAGATGCTAAACCCTGATTCCTCATGATAGTTTAGCCTAATCCTGATCAAGCATCATCCTCAGATTCCTCTTGTTGGACTAAACTTAACCAGGACCGCATTAAGACAAACATACTACAACTAAATTATCGCACCCCGATTCCTCGTGATATTACAACAACTTAGCCATGTCCTATCAAGGTCATCAGAATCAGACCAGTTTCCACTGTTGAATGACCCTAGAAAGATATTTACATCAAGTACCTACAGGGAAGATCCAACAGAGGATTTTAGCTTTCCATAACCAGGAAGCCTCCTTTACAACAAAGAGGAGAACAAGATGAAAGATTGCAAAAATACAAGTGGTGAGGATGTCTCCTTCACCTCTAGGATCTCACAACCATTCACAAACTCATCTCAAGCTCTCAGAACAGCTTCCTCTTCAAGCTCTGGTCTCTGCAGATCTTCACACAGCAAAATCTCTCAAAACTCTCTGGAACTTGGACCTTTCTCTCTCTAGAATCACTAGACATGCTAAGCTTCAGCTCTCAGCCCAAACTCCCCTCTCTAAATCTGATTTCAGGCTTAAATAGGTGGCTTTGTTCATGCTCGTGCGCTTAGCGCAACTTTGATCCGCTCAGCGCACATTAGTGAATTTTGGCTTAGCGCGTGCCTTTTTTGCTCAACGGATGGACTGAAGCGGTACGCTTAGTGAGATGAAGCGGTGCGCTCAGTGAACATGTACAACTTAACTTCTTCCAGATTCTTCCTCGCGCTTAGCCAATGAGTGTTGCACTTAGCAGATGCTCGCTAAGCCAGCAAATTGGCTTAGCGAGAAGGTGAAAAACAACACTTCAAAGCTTACCTAATTAACTTGAAATTGAGAGAAAATGATTATTAAACACACAAAATAAAATTAATAAGTATTTATTACCTATCTTTAACTAAAAGAACTTATAACACTACAAAATAACCATAAATTGGAGGAGTTTGATACAATTTACACAGGTTTTATACACAAAAGTTAGTTGTATTCATCGACTAACAAAGGACCATAATAATGGTACCCTAAGGGAATCAAAGAGTGGATGCTCCTTCCTTTCATTTTATGTGTGGCAATGACTTGTGAAGTCTGTGACTCAAGAAGGGTGGCATATAGAACAAGGACAAAGGAAAGGAAAGGCAAACGAAACGAGAATCGGATGTAAGTCGGTGACAAATGTGAGGCAGGGTTGGAGAGATGGAAGTGGTTGATGAAGAGGATGGTTCTAGACTCAGTAATGGCATAGTCTTCCAACGCTCATCTACATGTACCATGTAATTGATTATCCAAGGACAATGGATCTCTACACTTCGAGAAAGTGTGAGGGAACGATGAGAAAGGATAGATAACCCACAATGGATATGTTGGGGGATAGAATAAACGATTCAAAGAAACTTGAGGGAAAATGAAGAGTAATGATAACCCTATTAAAGACAATGGATCCAATTAGCATGGGGGATTCATGGACCTCACTTAATATTCTTGACTAGAATTGAGCCATATCCATGGTTGAGAGAAGAGCATCACTTGTACCAGGCGGAATGTGAACTCCAATTGTCATCTATGAGAGTTTGTAAGACCATTAAAGAGGGAAAAGCTTAATGGCGGGTTGGTCCCATGATAAATAAAATGTGTGAAAGATATACAATTAGGTTATTGTGAGAGTTGTTTGTTAGTAAATCACACATAGTTGTTGTGTAGGTAGGTGTGTGATATTTCTTTGTTTGTGGCTTCTAAGGGAGCAATGAACTCACCCTTTAAACAAAACTTTTTAGGGTTAGATGGTGTTGAGCCGAATTTACCCTCGTCTATGGATTATCAAGTTTGAGGTTAGGTGGACCCACAACAAAACATGTGAATAGTGTTGGAATTGGTGTTGTTTTAATTTCTCCAAATAATACACCTGTGCAGATCCTTTTTAAAATCCAACCTTTATGTTCCAATAATGAAGCAAAATATAAGGATTTAATAGTGGGTTTACAAATATTATTGAATCTAGGCGCAAAACACGTTTTGATTAGAGGGCATTTTGAGTTAGTCATCAATCAATTAACCCATAAATTAAAGTGCATCAAAAGTAATTTGCTGAAATATTTTTCATATGCATCCCAGTTGTTAACTAGATTTGATGAAGTCGAATTTAAACATATGTTTTGAGAGTAAAATAAAGAAGCTAATGACTTGGCTCAAATTGCATCTGGTTATAAATAGAGTAAACAAAATTTTGAAACTTTGATAACTGTCAAAGAAAAATTACAGGAAGAAGTAGATTTTTTTAATATAGACGTGTTGACAACTCAAGACTGAAGAAAGCCTTTAGTCGATGATCTTTTGAAATCCTAACTTATTGGTAGATCGATAGATAAAGTACAAAGTTGTAAATTATGTTATTATTGGAAATGAGTTGTATAAAAAGGGTATAGATGGAGTCCTATAAAATGTTTGGGAGAATCAAAAGCTTATATAGCTTTGGTTGAAACTCATGAAGGGACTTGTTGATGTAGCTCCATGTGGAGCTTGTAGGCCTTGGATCTTCTTCATCAATGGAGTCCTTTACTTCTTGAAAATCAATGGCAGCGGAATGGAGAAGGAGGAAAGGTGATTTAAGACGCCACTTCAAGGAGAAGATGAGTCAAGAACAAGCTCACCACCATAGGAAGTCATGGATAAGAGCTTGAAGGTAGGAGAAGATGACTAGAGGGAGAAGGAGAGAAGGAGCACAAAATTTTATGCCTCAAATGAGGTCTGAACTTTGAAGTGTAATTCTCAAATGATCAAAGTTGAAAAAATGCACACACAAAACCTCTATTTATAGCCTAAGTGTCACACAAAATTGGAGGGAAATTTGAATTCTATTCAAAATTTCACTTGAATTTGAATTTGAATTTGTGGAACCAAATTTAGAGCCAAAATTTTACTAATTATGATTAGTGAATTTTACCTATGGTTCAGCCCACTAATCCAAGATCAAGTCCAAGATTCTCCACTAAGTGTGTCTCGGTGTCATGGGGCATGTAAAACATGAAGGACATGCACAAAGTGTGACTATACGATGTAACAATAGGGTGTAGCAAGCAAATGCTCACCTCCCCCTTAGGATGGTCCAAAATTTAATTGAATTGGGCTTCTCCCAATACACACATCAAATAATGCACCTAATGCATGTGAAATTACAAAACTACCCCTAATACAAAAACTAGTCTAGGTGTCCTCCCTAAAATACAAAGGCTGAAAAATCCTACATTACTAGGGTACCCTCCCTACACTATGGAGCCCTAAATACAAGGCCTAAAAATAATGAAACCCTAAATCTAGTATGTACAAAGATAAGTGGGCTCATACTTAGCCCATGGGTCCAAAATCTACCCTAAGGCTCATGAGAATCCTAGGGCATTTTCCTGCATCTCTGGCCCAATCTTCTTGGATTCTCCTAGCCATGGCTCTGGTGATGGGTCCCTTCCTTGGAAGGATTGAATCATTTGTGGTTCTCACCAAGTTGGTGAAAAGATGAAGTGGATGTTATTTTGACAAGGCTATTATTGGCCAACTATTTTGAAGGATTGTATTAATTATGCAAAATCATCAGAAACATGGTCCCATACAACAAGTTTCAGCATGTGAGTTACATTTAGTAACAAAACCTTGACCTTTTTGAGGATGGGCTTTAGATTTGATAGGTCAAATTCATCCACCTTCCTTGAAAGGACCTAGGTATATTTTAGTTGCAGTGGATTATTTTACCAAGTGGGTAGAAGCAATTCCTTTGAGAAATGCTGATAAAAAAGAAGTAATAAATTTCATATAAAAAAATATTATTTTTCAATTTGGTATCCTAAAACACTTACAACAAATCAAGGCACCATTTTTACTGGCTGAAAAGTGGTTCAATACCCCAACTCTTGAAATATGAAGTTATTAACTTTGACTCCTTATTATGCACAAGCAAATGGCCAAGTTGAAGCCACAAATAAGATTTTGATAAGCTTAATTAAGAAACATGTTTGCCAAAAACCTAGGAGTTTGCATGAAACTTTGGATCAAGTGTTGTGGGCTTATCGAAATTCCCCAAAAGGGGCCACTAGTGTCACTCCTTTTAAGTTGGTTTATGGCCACGAAGCAATTTTGCCTATCGAAATAAATTTGAATTAGATTTGAATCCAAAGATAAAATGAAATTCTTGTCCAAGACTATTGGGATATGATGTATGACGAGTAAAATACCTTGGATGAAGAACATTTAATTGCTCTTGAAAACATTATTCATCAAAAAGAAAAAGTTGTTAAACACTACAATAAAAAAAAGTTAGGAAAAAATCTTTTCGGATTGGAGACTTGGTTTGGAAAGTTATATTACCAACGGATAAAAAATCTGAAGTTCTTGGTAAATGGACACTAAATTGGGATGGGCCATATGTTATCGAAAAGGTTTTTTCGGAAAATCCTTATGCGATTCAAGAAGTAAATATGAATAGTTATATTGGTTCGATAAATGGAAAATACTTAAAAGCATACAGACCAATGATAACTGAAATAAACATTCCCATAATGTGGAAATTTAGAGTGCAATTGGTTCAAGAGATTAGATGGATTGTAAAACATAAAAAAAGATCATAGTTTAAGAATCTAAAACAGATGAAGGTTTAGTAGATCGAATAAAACAACACCACTTCAGTTCATTAAAGGCTTCGAGCCATGTAGCTAAGACATTCATAGACTCCTTTCGAGCATACTCTAGTTGTTTGTACTTTGAGTTGCCTGTGCTTCTCGAGAGGGCCCTTATGTCTTTAGTAGATGAGTACAAAAATCTTTATTCTTCTCATTAGTTTCTTTGGTAGATTGAAGTCCTTCAAGCTTAAGGCGAGTGGAATGAAGTTCTTAAATAGGCCAATATCAACAAAAGATCTTTTTTCTTTCTTGACTAGTTTTGCCTCAAATTTCTCGATTTTCTCGATTGGCCCTGGTATTAGCATAAGATTCTCTTTGGCCTTCTGGAAACCTTCTCAAACTTGAATTAACTTATTTCGATCTTGCTCTATAGAAGACTCTATCTCATCAATATCAGTAGTGTGCTGATTATGTAATTGATGAACTTCGAAGGCATTATTGAAGATATTGAGGAAAAATTATATTTCCTTTTGAATCTCATCAATCATTAAGTCGTTAAAATTAAGACCTCGTTTATTGACTACTGAAGTTGAGGCTTGTAATCTGGATTAGAAAGAGAGTCTTCAAGAGGTTGATCAAACGCTAGCCTTTGAAACTTAGCCACAACTTCGTCAAAATGAGTGAATGGTCTGTTATGACTAGATTCAAAAGCTTTCAAGGGCATGGAATCATAGGACCAAATGTTGATGAAAGTGAATAGATCAACATCTAGTGGATTTGTTTCTCTTTGAATATCTCTTGCATCCACAATAGGAGGTTCTTCAATGATAACTACAATAAAATCAAGACAGAGTTAAGATTAATTTTCGAAGTAAACAAAATTGATTTAGGGTTTTCTCTACTGTCACATACTTTGATCAATTATTGGTTCATTATTTTTACCATTGGAACAAGGACAAAGACGTCAGTCGGGTCTGGAAATGGAAGTTCCTTTTCTGCAGCTGAAGTGTGTTGTTCGGTTTCCTAATTCAAAAAATGGTCAAGATCAGAGTCCACCTCAACAATGTTTTCCTCGACCATGGGTTCCAGGTGTGACATTTGCTTTGATGGAGAGGATTCATTATGGCTTTGAGTATCATCTTTTTCGTCTTGACCCTCTTTTGCTCTGGTGTTGCTGGCATCCATTGTCGAAACGAGTATGTCCAAATCTTTTACACATGTGACATAAGAACGTATTTGTTAAATTTAATTTTGATATTGAAAATTGAAGTATAAAAAATAATTAGAGATTGGAATGCTTAGCAATTTTTTCCTTATTTACGTTTTTTGCACTAGAGCTAACAGTTATGGTATCTTGATTTTCTTTATCCTATCGAAAAGTAATGAGTTAGTTCTATAGTTCTTAATAGTATTTGGTTGCAAAAAGAAAGTTACAGATATTTTGGAAATTTACCTCATTATCACCGATTTGAGAAGGAGTTTGGGAGGAGGAAAGATCCACTATATCATCATCCTACAATGTAGAAAGCCAAGATTTATCCTTCAATACTCCATTTGAAATATGGATCTCAAGAAATTTTCTAGATTGAAATCTTGTGAAGTTTTCCTTAAAGATTCCTGGAAAATAATGTTCTTGGATTTTCGAAAAGAACTTTCATGGTTTAAAGATCCATTATTCAACAAACAAAATACAAAAGATATAAAAAATCCATTACCTTTTTCTTGGTCTTGGCAGAATAGTTCAATTTAAATGAAGAACTAACAGGCATGTCTTTATTGGATTCATCTTATCCCTTTGAAATTTTAGTTTTGGAGGGTTGAGAGGTGGTAGACTAAAATAATAAGAAAATTGATACGTTATGTGAATCAAGGAAACAAATTAAATCAAAATCAAATGAATTGAACATTTGGTAGTTGTTCAAATTTCGGTGGCTTTGGTGGAAGCTTCACTTTGTCATTAGTCTTGGTCTTAGAGGTTTTCCTTGACCCCTATAAGAAATTTAATTGTGTTACTAAAAATCATTGAGAATAAAATCAAGTGGATTGGAGAATTCGATATACCTAATGTCCCGTACTCCTGGAAAGAGTATTTCTCTTTCAAGAAGATTTTTTCAGGGTCCCTTGATCATCATCATCCAAATATTCACTATCTCCTTGATGGGGAATTTTGATAGAGAGCGCTGAAAGTTGAAATTGAAAACAATAAAACATTTAGTGAGGATTGTTTCAAGTTCTTTAATATGAAAAAACAAAAAATTTACAATTTATTTGTTTAGTTTCGATTTCTACACATTCTTGTGGTAAAATTCCATTTGGATGGTGAAGGTAATCTCCAAGGTAAATTTAAGCAAAGGTCTCTTTTAGAGAAGGAGCATTTTTAAGTTTGTACATGGCTGATAATGGTAATAGTTCTCAAACTCAAGGAGAATTTTGAAGACTCTTACTTAGACCAAAGTAGGCATTTGGGAAGAGAGGAAAGTTTTTTGGGCAATATTGAGAAAAATTAGTGCTTCCTTTCGAAATTATGACTCTACCATTGGCTCTGATTTTCTCTATTTTTTTCTCTGAGGGTAAATACTACTTCTCAAAAAGTAGCTATAGTGCGACTTGGGTGATAACAAATATGATACAAATTTTCGAAGCCAGTAATTTCGACAAATAATTCATGTTTACATTTATTCCTTTTTTTGGTGTCTTGCACAAAACCCCAAGATTTAATTAGTTTCTCCAAGCAAGTCAAGACGGAAATAGGTCTCTCAGAATAATATTTAGTCCACCATGAGAAAAAATATTATGCTCTTAGGAAATAGTTCTCAAAAGAGGATGGTTGGAATTGTAACTTTAGTTTGGGTGTGTTGTTTCTAATGACTTTAGGAACTAATGATTCTTCTCCTGAGATCTAATTAGGTATAATCCTCTATTGATATATCGGCACTGGAGGAAGTTGACATAGACCAAATTTTCTTGCGAAAATTTGAGGCTGGTAAGGATAAAAACTAATATGTTTTGAAGTGGTCCCAACAAAAATAATTACTCTAGATTTTGACTAATTCAAATTGTTACCCAGGAGTTTCACAAGGCAATCTTTGGTTTAACCATTCCGGACCTGTCATATTTGTAGTCTAAAATGGTGCTAAATTACTATCAAAATGGTCGAAGTTGAGAAAAGCCTTGATATACTTGGTACAACCACTACTACAAAAAAAGCTTTTTTACGACGCACTAGCTATGCCAGTTAATAAGAAAATGTCATTGAAGGATACACGATGGCATTGTGGTAATTTTCGTGAAATCATACAATGATGGTTATTTAATAACCGCCTTCAATAACGAGCTTAAGAAATACAACAACAGGTTGACAAACACCGTCCTAGTTAGTGCGGTTATACAAAGACGGTCTTTTTGTATTCACCATCTTTGAATAACCTTTTAAAAATTTTCACTACTAATTTTGTAGCTAGCTGCCTACCCCCTTCAACCTCCTCTATGCACCCGCACTATCCACAAGATGGAGAAGACACTCGTCGAGCTCCGTCTTTTCTATAATTACCAGCTTCGCCACCTCGGCCCCGCTGCCAAGATCTTTGCCCTTGACCTCTCGTTCAGGAAGAATCTATGCGTTAACCTGTGGGTTCTCGCCGCTGAGAATTGTGACTCAGTGGACGCCGATGCCGGAAGCTGACCGTGTCGTGGGTTTGGGTGGTGGCCACGGAGAATCCCATCATGTTGGGGTATGAGTTCTTTGAGCAGTATAAGAGGGTTGGGTCATCTGCGGTTCTGCCTCTTAGGGTTTATACATCGCCAGTTGGGGCTTTTGGTTTTCTTACTCCTTTTTTTATGAATAACATTTCAGCATCAACTGTGAGTTTCCAATCTCTGAATCCCCACGGTTCCTTTCCTAGAAGTCCCTCGCCATTTTTTCTCTTCAAATCTCCAAATCTCCCAAAGCATGTGATTCACTTCAAGTTATTAATTCATAGGTATGATTATTGTTATTTCCAATCTGTCATATTTTTGCTTCACTGCTTCACACTTTTTCAGCACGTGTCAATTTGATAAATCTGCTTTGCTTTGTTTGCTCTAATTGAGGTGTTTAAAGGAATCACTGTAACAACTTCCTTGCAGATTCTAATCATCGCTGAGCTCTACTTTTCAAAGCACTCAACTTTTCTATAGAGAGAGGAGTTTGCTCTCTTACTGTGCTTTTGACGCTGCTGGAGCATGTTTAATGATATCCACCTTTCAATGTTAGCCACCTGTCTCCTTTCTACTACTTCATGATTGTGTTAATGCTTTAATTTAATGCCCCTTTGTTTCTACATGATTTATGCATTGGGGTTAAGGTCCCCAAGCTACATTAAGTTATGTAAAATCGTTTATTTGTTTTGCTACTTAGTTCTATGGATGCATAGGGGGTACAGTACAGGGTATGGCAATTCCCCCCTTAGGGCCTGTTTGGGTAAGTGTATCTAGAAGGACTTCTAGGAAAGGAAAATAAGTAAAAATGGGATGAGCTTCTTCATAAGCTCAAATTAACTTATGCACAAGATAATTTGTAGTACTTTACAAGGACTGACTTGTACTTGAGAAATAAGTTAATATTTGGTATGTACCTATGAGTAACCATTAAGTACTAGTATTTGGTTCCATTCCTGGTTAGGCAACCATTTAATAAGACCCATGTATTGTAGGTTTACCACTTTGATAGGAAAATCAGTTATTTCTACTGTTTGTTCCTTTAGTGGCATGTATCATAGGTTTACTACTTTGATATGTTTGTGGGATCCTCATTAATTTGAAGAGCATGGTGTGCCTTAAGTGTGCTACTTTGCCCAGAGGTTTATAATTCCTGCAATTCTGGCTATTGATCTATTATTTTTGTATGGAGCAGCTACAACAAATTTATTTTTTGGTAAGGCAGAGGTTGATGTTCCACAATGTCTTCCTTTCAACTATTGCAACTAACTCGGCGTGGCCAGAGTTTTCTGGCTTCAAGGAGGTATTGATCTGTATATGTCTTTTCTGGTGATTCTTAATTTCACATCTAGCATTGCATTTGACTAAAATTGTTTGCTTGTTGACCTAAATATCAAGTTTATAACTTTTTCAGCTATTTTGTTCATTATTCCTAGGTCAGTTTTGAAGAATACATTATTCACATCTGATTGGATCCCCCACCCCCAATTCTCATTATCCAAAATGGAATATATAATGCTGAAAAAATAATACCCGTTAGGGAATTTTGGTGGTACCCAACACTGATATATATATATATATATATATATATATATATATATATATATATATATATATATATAAGAAATTGAATGAGATAATGCTTATACTATTTCAAAATGTCCATGCTGCAATCTTGAGACTTCTCATGCTACTGTAGTTTAAACTCTTAGAATCTAGTAATATGTAATCTAACAATAATAAAGGCAATATACCATTTTGGTTTCAATTTTTTTTTAACTGTTCTACTCCTTTGATAGCATATTATAACTGGTTTTATTTTACTTTTTCATTTTTTTATTTAATCTTTTTTTCTTTAACTTCTCATTTGTTAAAACTGACTGTTGTAACTAATAAATGTGGTTTCTATTTTCTATTCCTCTTCCTCTTTTTTTCCAATATTTTTATATGATAATGAGAAGTGGCTATTAAACTTAATTTTCAGATTAAGATAATGAGAAGAATCATGTTTCAGAAGATGTTATCATTGAGGCCTTTGAACACGATTTTTGCATATTCATAGACATTTTTGTATATCGTTAAAACTTAGATATAAATATTCTTATATAAACTTAGGGGACAGAATTTGTCAAGACAAATAATTAGTCTCAGAGAGGACAAAGATTTGCTCAAGACCAAGTATGAGCAAAGAGCTGTACATTACAGTAAATTACCTAATTCCTTTATTAATATTTTGGCATAGGCTGTTAGGGAGATGGGAACAGATTTTTCTATGATACAAAAGACTTTTTTCGCTGATAAAAGACGGCATCAAATTAAGTTGAAGTGCAAGAAGGAAGAGCGGCAGCAGCCTTTACAGCTAACCGATGTTGTAAATAACAGTGCAAAAGGTTTTGCCCTTTAATTATTGTTTTCTGCTATTCTCAGCTAGACTGATGTTTTTATTGTTTTAAGTAGTCCAAAAATGATCCTCAATATTACTTCTATGACTTCTTCAGCTTAACATGGCAAATATAAGTTTAGAATGGTTAACTTCATTGCTTTTCATTTACTCTTTGATGTGGAAAAAAAGTGATTCTAAAGCAAATTTATACTCCTTTCTTGTAGATCACCCTCGTTCTAAGTTGTTTATTGAACTACTAAAAGTAGTTTCCACCAAGGCAGAAGAATACCCCAGTAGAGATGCATCAGATTTTATGATGGCGGAGGAGGTTGTGGACCTAACAGTTGGAACTCATGTATGCACTTTTGGCCTATTCAATTTATCTTTTGATATCTTCCTTTTTTTGGTGCAGATAATTTATGATTTTAGTGGCTTATTTATCAGAGAAATATTCTTAATTGCATGATGTTTGATGTGGATTGTGGAACATAGTAGGGGTCCATCTACAAAAATTAAAATTTTTACTTGGTTCTGGCCTTCATTTCCTAAATTTGTTTGAGGTTTAAAGCTTTTTCTACTTTAAGTCATTAGATCAATGCTAATATCGTCTTTGGCTTTAAAGCTCAGATGGCCAAGTTACTTATAGTATATTGCCGCAAGGGTGATAGATAACTTGCCTTTATTATTTTCTTTAAAGAAAAAGTAAATTTAGTTTTATTTGTGCAATTAGCAATGATGCAATCCTCCCTAGGAAGGGATCAGTCACTAGAACCATGAGCAAGAGGCTCCCAGAAGATTGAGCTAGAGCTGCTAAAGAAGGCCCTAGGGTTCTCATGAACCTCAGGGTAGATTTCTGAGCCCATGGGCCAAGGTTGGGTCCAATTATCTTTGTACATATTAGACTAGGATGTCATTATATTTGGTCCTTGTATTTAGGGCTCCATATTGTAGGTAGGGTACCCTAGAAATATAGGATTTTTTCAGCCCTTGTATTTTAGGGCACCTAGACTAGTTTTCGTATTAGGGGTAGTTTTGTAATTTCACATGCACTAAGTGGATATTTGATGTGTGTGGTTGGAAATAAATTTAATTGAATTGGTAGAAGCCCAATCCAATTAAATTTTAGAGGGGGAGGTGAGCATTTGCATACTGCACCCCATTGCCACATCATATAGTCACACTTTGTGCATGTCCTTCATGCATTTCATGCCTCATGATACCTAAGCACACTTAGTGGAGAATCTTGGAATTGATCTTGGATTAGTGGGCTGAACCATAACTAAAATTCACTAATCATAATTAGTGAAATTTTGGCTCCAAAGTTTGGCTCCACAAATTCAATTTCAAATTCAAGTGAAATTTGAATAGAAATTCAAATTTCCCTCCAATTTTGTGTGACACTTAGGCTATAAATAGAGGTCATGTGTGTGCATTTTTTGGAACTTTGATCATTTGAATATTAACTTCAGATTTCAGAGCTCTTTTAGAGCACAAAATTTCGTGCTCTTCTCTCCCTCTCTCTTCATTCATCTCCTTCTTCCTCCAAGCTCTTATCCATGGCCTCCTATGGTGGTGAGCTTCTTCTAGACTCATCTTCTCCTTGAAGTGGCGTCTCCTCTCTCTATTCCTTCTCCATTCCGCTGCCATTTATCTTTCAAGAAGAAAAGGAATCCATTGATGAAGAAGATCCTAGGCCTACAAGCTCCAATGGAGCTTACATCATGTGGTATCAAGAGCATCTTCATCTAGGTGATGTCTTTTGCTTCCTCTATCTTTTTGTTCGGTGAATTCTCTTTAATTCCTTGTTCTTCATCTTATTCTCCTTGTATATCCTCCATTGTCTTGTGGTTTGGTGCTGTTTAGAGTAGATTCAAAAATATAAACCGATTAAATCTTAGATCTACACTTGTTCTTGCATTTCTATGGTTCAAATTTTGTAGATCTACTCTTGAATCATGTTTTTTGTGTTGATTTTAGGTTCTATCATTTTTCATTCATAATATTCTTATGCTGAACCTTTAGATCTAAATTTTCTTCTAAAATATTGATTAGAAAAAAAAAACACAAAAATCTAAGTGTAAATCACTTAATCCATGTTGTCTTAGAGTCATGTTTAGTCATAGTAATTGTCACATTATGTTCTAAGTTTGTGTTGAATTTTTATTTTTTTGATTGAATTCTAGATACATTTGTTCATGTATTCTTGTCATTCTTAGCCTATATTTTGAATTTTGAGTCTAATTCATGCATGTTATTTAGTTCATAACATGTTCTAAATCAATTCCTAGAAGTAGTCTTGTTCTTGAACTTTTTTTTGTTTTCTAAGTTTCCTACATGATGCCTATGATGAAGTTGAGTTGTGGTGCTGATTTGTGGCTGGATTTATGAATCAAAATAAGTCTTAAGCTCTCTTGAATTGTGTTATTCAAGATAATTGAGCATAAGCAAACACAAATTGTAACTATCCAAGCCTTAAGCAACATAAACACTACTCATGATTTCTAGGTTGAAATCGCTAGTGCTGGCAGCTTGAACATACGAACTTGTATAAATTACTGGGAATTGGTCACTACGTTATTTGAGCTGAAAGTTTTACTGAATTTTCTAGACATCTGGAAAAAAATTATAAAAAAAGAACCAAGCGATTTGGATTAAAGGAAAAAATAATAAAAATCGCACAATTTGGAAGAAAAATCAGTGTCCACGAAAAAAAAAGTGACAGGAAAGTGTGCTTGTTGTTTTGGCTCAAAATTTGTTCTATAATTGGTGCCTATTTTATACCAATCCTAGTTCTGAAATTTCAATTTAAAATTATTGTGAAAACAAGTGCCAAAACTAGAGGTTTCTTGAGTCTTTTTTTTAGAGTTTTTCTACTCTACTCTAGAGCCATTCTAGGTTTCTCTTTGAGTCCTAGCTTGCTTTTATGTCCTTTTCATTGCTTTAATTGTCGAATAATCCTTGAAAAATTGTCTTGTTAAAACTCCATTGGTTTAGCTTTCATTTCATTTTGGTCTTTGGTTATTGCTTGTCTCTTTGTTTCCTTGCTTGTAAGTTGCCATATAGGGAATTGGAAAGGAGGATTGGTGCCATATCTTGAAGAATTTGAGTCAAGAAGCAAGGGGTCAACCACCTTAAGAGCTATTGGACTAAGAAGCACTCCAAATTGAGTGAAATACTAAAGAGAGAATAGCCACCACAATTAAGGACTTTTTTTTTGTAACTTTGTAATTGGCAATTTGTTTTGCTTTCAAATTTTGTAACAAAAAAGCCTTTCATTGGAAGTAAGTTGGGAGCCTCCAATAGGTCACCCTACTTCCATTTGTGTGTAATAATTTTAGGCAATTTTCCCTTAGGATAGTGAGTGTTTTGTTGGGAACCTTAAATGAGGTCATCCAAACACTCTTAGGATCCGCCTAGTTTGCATTTCTTGCACTTTAATTTCTTGCTTACTTTCATAGCTTATTTCCTTTATCCTCCATTGTCAAACCGCCTAGATAGCTTGCCTTTTACCAATTAGTTTTTACCTTATCTTTCACACCTCTTTTAGTATTTATTTTGGCTAGTTTCAACCATAGTTTCTTTTACCTTTTTTTCAAACCCCCAACAAGAAAGAACCATAACTTAGGAACCAACATGAGTCTTCATTCTTCATCTAGTGTTAATGGTGAGGGTTTTACTCCTAAGGACCCTTTTTATAAGATATTAGATGAGTTGAGATCCCTTAAGTTGTGGAAAGAAAAACAAGAGAGAAAAGAAAAAGGTAAAAAAAGAGTGGAAAAAATAAGTCAAGATGAAAGAGAGAAAATAAGAGAGGAAGAAAGAAGAAAAATAATGAAAGAAATGAAAAGAGAAAAACATGTCTCCTATAGTAGTCATGACTCTTGCAAGAGTTTAAGTGAAGAACTTAGCGACTATTATAGAGGGCGTCATAGTTCACATACTAAACATCACTCCCAAAGAAGAGAAAAGGATAGAAGGCCTCAAGAGGTTAACATTAGCCTCCCATATTTCCATGGAAAAGATAATGTTGAGGCTTACTTAGATTGGGAAATGAAGGTTGAACAACTCTTTGCTTGCCTTCATATTAGCGAAGAGAGAAAAGTTCCATTGGCTACCCTTAACTTTCAAGCGTATGCCCTCTATTGGTAGACTTCCCTTGTTAGGGAACGAAGGATTCATGGGGATCCTCCAGTAGAGTATTGGAATGATCTTAAGAGTGCCCTTAGGAAGAGGCACATTCCCTCCTACTCTAAAAGGGAGCTTATGGACAAGCTCTAAAGGCTTAGACAAGGGAGTATGAGTGTTGAAGAATATAGACAACAAATGGAACTACTCCTTTTAAGAGCTGGACTTAGGGAAGAGGAAAGAACAAGCATAGCTAGGTTCCATAGTGGACTTAATATGGAAGTGAGGAACAAGGTTGAACTCCTTCCATATAGGGACCTAGATGAGCTAGTCCAACTTTGTATAAGAGTGGAGCAACAACTTAAAAGAAATCCTTCTTCAAAATCTTATGGCTCTCACTCTTATCCAAAGAAGGACCAAGCCCATGGAATTTTGGGGGCTGCACCTTCAAAACCTAAGGAAGATAAGGGTAAGACCATAGAGAAATACACCCCTAAGACTAGTTCCCAAGAAAGGACTAGCAATATTAAATGCTTCAAATGTCTTGGGAGAGGTCACATTGCCTCTCAATGCCCCACAAAGAAAACCATGATCATGAGGGGTCAAGACATTTATAGTAGTCAAGTGGAGACTACTTCTTGCCCTTCCTCTAGTGGAAGTGAAGATGAAGTAAGGGGTGAAGAGTCTAGTGAGGAAGTCTACCCCCATGAAGAAGGTGACCTCTTAATGGTTAGAAGGCTCCTTGGAGGTCAATCTTGCGATCTATCTCAATCCCAAAGAGAGAACATTTTTCATACAAGATGCAAAATTTTAGATAAAACTTGTTCTCTCATTGTGGATAGTGGATCTTGTTGCACTTGTTGTAGCACAAGATTAGTTTCCAAGTTGAACCTCACTATCATTCCCCACCCAAAACCTTATAAACTTCAATGGCTCAATGAGCAAGGGGAAATGATAGTTAACCAACAAGTGAAAATACCTTTCTCCATTGGGACATATAAGGATGAAGTTAATTGTGATATAGTTCCCATGGAGGCAGGACATATTCTTTTAGGAAGGCCGTGGCAATTTGATAGGAAGATCATTTACAATGGCCTAACTAATGAGATTACCCTCACCCATCTTGGCACTAAATTTATGTTGCATCCTCAAACACCTTCACAGGTGGCCAAAGATCAACTAACTATGAAAGATAAGAGGGATGAGGAAGAAAAACTAGAAAAACAAAAGAAAAAGAAGGATAGTAAGGCCTTGTCTTCAAAGGCCAAGGGGAAGGAAAAAGAGGAAAAGGATTCCTCCAAGAAGATTGTTAAGAAGGAAAATCATTTTGCAACAAAAGGTGATATTAAAATAACACTCCTTCTTAAACAATATTTCTACCTTCTCCTATCTAGGGAAACATCCCTTAGCATTACCACAATTCCTACATTTGAGACCTTACCCCCAAAGGTCCAAGAACTCTTACATGAATTTGGTGATATATTTCCCAAAGAGATACCCCCTGGGTTACCTCCTTTAAGGGGAATAGAACACCAAATAGATTTAGTCCCAGGAGCAAGCCTTCCTAATAGGCCAGCCTATAGGACTAACCCTCAGGAGACTAAGGAGATAGAGTCTCAAGTTAAAGAATTGTTGGAGAAGGGTTGGGTCCAAGATAGCCTAAGCCCATGTGTTGTGTCGGTGTTGTTGGTTCCCAAAAAGGATGGTACGTGGAGAATGTGTACAGATTGCAGGGTCATCAATAACATCATGATAAAGTATAGGAACCCCATTCCTAGACTTGATGATTTGCTTGATGAGTTGCATGGTGCCAATATCTTTTCAAAAATTGATCTTAAAAGTGGTTATCACCAAATCAGGATGAAAAATGGTGATGAGTGGAAAACCGCTTTCAAGACCAAGTTTGGTTTGTAAGAATGGTTAGTGATGCCTTTTGGGCTCACTAATGCACCAAGCACCTTTATGAGGCTTATGCATCATGTCTTAAGGGATTTCATAGGTAGATTTATAGTTGTTTATTTTGACGATATTTTAGTGTACAGTAGGAGCCTAGATGATCACTTAGGATATCTCAGGCAAGTTCTTTCAATCCTTAGGAAAAACACCCTCTATGCAAATATAGAGAAGTGTACCTTTTGTGTAGATAATATAGTTTTCTTAGGTTTTGTAGTTGGTAGAAATGGGGTCCAAGTGGACCCTGAGAAAATCAAGGCCATCCAAGAATGGCCCACCCCAAAAAGTGTGGGAGATATTAGGAGCTTCCATGGGTTAGCAAGCTTCTATAGAAGGTTCGTTCCTAATTTCTCTACAATTGCATCACCTCTCAATGAGCTAGTGAAGAAGAATGTGGCATTTACCTGGGGTGAAAAACAAGAGCAAGCCTTTGCTTTTCTCAAAGAAAAGCTTACTAAGGCACCTGTTCTAGCTCTTCCTGACTTTTCTAAAACTTTTGAGCTAGAATGTGATGCCTCTGTAGTGGGAGTTGGAGCTGTATTGTTACAAGGTGGGCACCCTATTGCTTATTTTAGTGAAAAACTTCATAGTGCCACCCTCAACGACCCCACCCATGATAAAGAGCTTTATGCCTTAATAAGAGCCCTCCAAACTTGGGAACATTACCTTGTTTCCAAGGAATTTGTCATTCATAGTGATCATCAATCACTTAAGTACATTAGAGGGCAAAGCAAGTTAAACAAGAGGCATGCAAAATGGGTAGAGTATGGACTTTGTCCTTGGGCTTCCTAGAACCCAAAGAGGTGTAGACTCTATCTTTGTGGTGGTGGATAGGTTTAGCAAGATGGCACACTTTATACCATGCCACAAGGTGGATGATGCTTCCCACAAGGTGTAGACTCTATCTTTGTGGTGGTGGATAGGTTTAGCAAGATGGCACACTTTATACCATGCCACAAGGTGGATGATGCTTCCCACATCTCAAAACTCTTTTTCAAGGAAGTTGTGAGACTCCATGGTTTGCCTAGGACCATTATGTCAGATAGAGATGCTAAGTTCCTTAGCCACTTCTGGAACTAAACTTCTTTTCTCTACCACTTGTCATCCATAAACTGATGGGCAAACAGAGGTAGTGAATAGGTCTTTATCCACCCTTTTAAGGGCTCTTCTGAAAGGCAACCATAAGTCTTGGGATGAGTATCTTCCTCATGTAGAATTTGCCTACAACAGGGGGGTTCATAGAACCACCAAGCAGTCCCCTTTTGAGGTTGTCTATGGGTTCAATCCCTTAACACCGTTAGACCTCATTCCCCTCCCACTGGACACTTCTTTTATACATAAAGAAGGGGAATCTAGGTCAGAATTTGTAAAGAAGTTGCATGAGAGGGTTAAGAACCAAATAGAGAACCAAACAAAGGTGTATTCAACTAAAGGCAATAGAGGAAGAAAAGAACTAGTTCTTAATGAGGGTGACTGGGTTTGGCTCCATCTTAGGAAGGATAGATTCCCTACTAAAAGGAAATCCAAGCTTAGCCCTAGAGGGGATGGACCTTTTCAGGTTTTGGAGAGGATCAATAACAATGCCTATAGGTTGGACCTCCCAGAAGAGTATGGAGTTAGCACCACTTATAACATTTCTGATTTAATTCCTTTTGCAGGTGGAGCTGATATTGAGGAGGAGGAACTAACAGATTTGAGGTCAAATCCTCTTCAAGGGGAAGGGGATGATGCAATCCTCCCTAGGAAGGGACCAGTCACTAGAACCATGAGCAAGAGGCTCCCAGAAGATTGGGCTAGAGCTACCGAAGAAGGCCCTAGGGTTCTTATGAACCTCAGGGTAAATTTCTGAGCCCATGGGCCAAGGTTGCGTCCAATTATCTTTGTACATATTAGACTAGGATGTCATTATATTTGGTCCTTGTATTTAGGGCTCCATATTGTAGGTAAGGTACCCTAGAAATATAGGATTTTTTCAGCCCTTGTATTTTAGGGCACCTAGACTAGTTTTGTATTAGGGGTAGTTTTGTAATTTCACATGCACTAAGTGGATATTTGATGTGTATGGTTGGAAATAAATTTAATTGAATTGGTAGAAGCCTAATCCAATTAAATTTTAGAGGGGGAGGTGAGCATTTTCTTACTGCACCCCATTGCCACATCATATAGTCACACTTTATGCATGCCCTTCATGCTTTTTATGCCTCATGACACCTAAGCACACTTAGTGGAGAATCTTGGAATTGATCTTGGATTAGTGGGCTGAACCATAACTAAAATTCACTAATCATAATTAGTGAAATTTTGGCTCCAAAGTTTGGCTCCACAAATTCAATTTCAAATTCAAGTGAAATTTGAATTTCCCTCCAATTTTGTGTGACACTTAGGCTATAAATAGAGGTCATGTGTGTGCATTTTTTGGAACTTTGATCATTTGAATATTAACTTCAGATTTCAAAGCTCTTTTAGAGCACAAATTTTCATGCTCTTCTCTCCCTCTCCCTTCATTCATCTCCTTCTTCCTCCAAGCTCTTATCCATGGCCTCCTATGGTGGTGAGCTTCTTCTAGACTCATCTTCTCCTTGAAGTGGCGTCTCCTCTCTCTATTCCTTCTCCATTCCGCTGCCATTTATCTTCCAAGAAGCAAAGGAATCCATTGATGAAGAAGATCCTAGGCCTACAAGCTCCAACGGAGCTTACATCAAGCAAGTTGGGCAATGTTCATAAATCCTCCAATGGAGTAATTCAAATGCAAAAATAAGTAAAACAGGTGTAGAAACTAGAAACTCAAAAGCAAACATAATTGAGTACACAGGAGAACACCCTGAACCAATTGTGAGTTATGGACTGTGCACATCAATATATAACTGAAAATTAGTTACAACAATATTTTAATCACATCACTTAACATTTTCCAGTGATGGGAGTTCAAAAGGAGGTGGTTATTTGTCAACTTAGCATTCTTAAGGTTCTACTGAAACAATATTTTTGGAAGAAGGTTTTCTTGATTTTTTGAACAAGATACATACAAACTAGTTCCTTGCAAGTTAACTAGGATATTTGTTATACATTCTGAATGTTAGATATTTCATGAACAATGTTTATATTTTTTGTTGCTATGCTAGATATCAGATCACTTAATTTTGTAAATTAATCTTATATATTATATGTTCTTTTAGTAATTTTGTATTTCCACTACTGGAAATGGGGTTGTAAAATGTTCTTTTAGGTTTTAGTTAATTTAATATTATATATTTATTTTTATTGTTAATTATTAATGTATTTAAGTTACTTTTTAAATAATTATACATAATCATTATTTATCCTTATTATGCTTAATTATAAAATATTAAATTAACTAAAACCATAATATATAGTAAAAAAATTATATGTACTTATCATATTTTCAATTAATTTTCTAATTATATGTACTTATCATATTTTGAATTAATTTTTTAAAAAATTATATGTACATTTAAAATACTTATTAATAATTATCTTTATTGATAATCATTATTTATCATTATGTTGGTTAATTATATAATATTAGATTAAATAAAACCATAATATATAGTAAAAAAATTATATAGTAAAATAATTCTTAAATTTTTAGCTTATATTATGGTTTTATTATGTTTATTACTAATTATTAATCTAATTAAATACTTAATGATAATTATTTGCAACTAATTATTTTATGATATTAATTTATATATAAATAAATTGATAATATTAAATTAATATAAATAAATTAATATTAAACTTTCTACGTCGGTTCTGACGTAGGCACCGACATAGGAATACGCTTTTTCTATGCCTTTCTACATCGGTCATAAAAGGACCGTCATAGAACACGTGATAAACGAAGTCATGCCTATGTCTACATCGGTGTTGTTGTAGGTACGACTTTGTTTATCACGTGTTTCTAAGACGGTCCTTTTACAACAGTCGTAGAAACATCCACCCTCTACAACGTCATTAATTTCAAAGACGCGCGTCCACCATCTTTGAAATGTGTTTTCCACCGATGTAAAATGCTATTTTTCTAGTAGTGAACATTCATAAGTGCAAAATTCTCTATTAGGAGTCAAGTATGTCAATTGAGCTCCTTTGATTTTAAGATCAAAATGGTCAAGAATATCCCTTCTTGGGAGTTATGTGATTGGTCAAGATGGCATTTAACCATAATTGCACAATCCATAAAAGTCCAACAATGTGCTTTATCTTCCCTGGAGTGTCCATAATTTCAACTACTTCCTTCATTACCTTGTAAACTAAAGCTAGTAGAAATTTTTCAAGATAGATATCCCGTCCAAAATGAATGGCTTAGGCTAAATTATAGATGTACATTAAATTTGAAGGGAGTGAGTACAAGTAAGATGCAAAGATACCCAATACATTAAAAATGCAATATGCTCTTCATCATAGACTTCTTCAGTGTCTTTTGCATTTTTCTCGATGAAAGCCCTATAAGACTTACCACTAAAGTCTATGTCTATCTCACTCCTTTCGATTTGATCCTCAATTAAACCTATAGCATAGGTCTTACTTAAAGGTTTAAGACTGATAATTGCAACTATGTCCAGTAAGGTTAAAGTAATTGGACCACAAGGAAGTTCCAAAGCATGTAGGCTTCTATTCCAGAATAAGAAAGAAGTCATCAACATAGGCATATCCAAACTAACAATATCATACTTAATCAACTGAATCAAATCATAAATGCCTATGTTTTTCCAATGTTGGGATTTTTTGGCTTCTATACATGTCAACCAACTAGAAAAATGTTTTCCTATCCTTGGGTGGAGAAGCTCTGAAAATCCCACTTTTTCTTCTTCAGAAAATCATTCCTAATGGTTTTCTTATGGATTCTAGGGTATTCGTTCTCATAGGTTAGGAACCAATAGCTAATGGCTTTAAAATCTAGCTTAGGACAGTAAGGACTTGCAAAGCAAATATCTCTAGAGTTCAAAGAAGATGGAACTAATACTTGGGTTTCCCATACCTTCTTGCATTCTTCTAACGGATGACTCATTATACATACATACATACATACATACATACATACATACATACATACATATGTATGTGTGTGTGTGTATGTGTGTCTGAATTTGTGATCATCATTTTAAAAGTTATTGTCTTTGATTAATACACTATTTAATCCCCTTCTAGTGTAATTGTTGTTATTTTAGGGTTCAATGTACACGTGTGAAAATGGTATAATTTAACTGTTAGTGTAGGAAATCTATAAATAAAAGGTTGTGTAACCATTTTTCCTTTGATTGGAAACACTTGCATAAATCTAATTACACTACCATGCCTCACACAAGTTGTTGAAACCTCATCCCTTGTTTTAATTATGACAAATCATTAGTCATGCAAATCATAAGGATGATGGAGAAAGATATCTGGATTGACTTGTTTGCTAGTTTTTTAGTGATATGTCATAAAAACAAAGATAAGTCCAATTTTCTTATGCGTTTAGAATGAAGTTCATAAATGAAACAGTTTGCATTCAAGTGAAGTAATCTTCAAAATATAAACTAAAGCACATATGTTGATGACCAAAGCTTTCCTCTGATATTACCATAATTAGATATGGCAAAGAACTTCGTGAAAGCTTCAACCTGAAGTATAGCAAAAGATACAAAACAAGTCATGTAATGAAGCAATATTAGAATCTCTCATCAGAATAAAGCTAGGTAGAATCAAGTTGTCCATATGACATAGAATCTAGAATCTGCAACATTTGATGAAGCTTTTGGGTATCTTCTAGACTTCCACATGAGTTATATTTCGAGGACTCATCAAAAGGTTGAAGATTGCTCTGAATCAAAGATGCAAGACACTGCAGAAGCTGAGTTTTATCCTTTAAAGGCATAATTGATTGTTAGATCAGAATGAAATAGACTTTGGACAAACTAATCAAAGAATAAAATGTCACATCTGCAATAGCAACCATTGGAAGATCAATCTTAAAGAAACTTGCATTGTATAGTGAAGAAGAATGAAGTTGAACTATCTATAAAAGATGCGAAGTTATAATATTATTTCAACATGTAAATTATTGTCCTTTTTATCAAAAGATGCAAAGTTATAATATTATTTCAAATTTGTTATTGGAACATGCATTTCAATACTTGTCTTTTAAATAAGATTATTTCAATATTTGTTGAATAACCAAAATTGTCTCAATTTGAAGCATGAAAATTGTTGGTTTGAATTAACAAAACCCACATCTTTGAAATTGTAATTCCAAGTCCCGCAGATGGTAATACTGTATTTGTTGGTTAAAATCACTGTGAGAAAGCTACAAAAAAAAAGAGAATATAATGGGGTTATGTTTGGCTTACCATGAATTTAACCCTCCTAAAATGCATCAACAATCATAAAAATGTCCATCACTTATGTGTTACTAGTAGTTTGTAGCAACCTTAAGAAAAAAATGCATTGCTTACCCACAAATTTATAACCCTTAGCAATTACCTTGGGTTATTAACCCCCGTAAAGGCCATAATAGCTATCCGCACTTTAAAGATCCCTTATACTTATCAAGGGTCACCAACCCCGCTAACACCAATTTTAGAACCCATAGATCTTACCAAGGGTTTACAAATTCCCATTAATACCAATTTATATGTGTGTGTGTGTGCGTATTTTCCTTTTTTTTTTTTACCTGCAAATTTATTAAAACTTTAATTTGTTGTTACATTTACTAATAGAAACACAAGCATTGTCGTACTTGTATGTCTACATTTTTATTTTGCTATTGTCTTTTTTGCATTAAAATTGATATATTTTTACAATTTATCTTATGTGCATTTATGCATATACAAATTTTAGTTTTATATGCTTTTTTTATACATATTTATATATAGATTGTTTTACTTTCGATGCCTCTTATCTTCATTCAATATGCTATTTTTTTTAACAATGTATGCAAGTCAATATTAATTGTATAAAGAAACATATGCTTAATATTTAATTATTTTTAAAGGCTTATGTTAGAAGTTATTGTAATCAATTTTTCTTATCATAACAATATCAATTTTTATTATGCTAACTAATTTGATACAATCATACAATTCATCTATACCGTTGTTGATTGATAGTCAACACTGGACCACACACAACACAATAAATGGCTACAAATATCCTAACCTTGTATTTGGACCAAGAATTTCAAAATTTTAAGGAATTTGAAATACCCAAAATTTGAATTGCTTTGATTTTAATTTCTTTCATTTTTCAAATGCTTTGTTTGGATAAATCAATTCAAATTTCTTCTATTTTAAATTTTTTGTTTGGATAGGGCAATTCAATTTCCTCCATATGCAAAATTTCAAATTTATATTTTAAATAGATGAAATTTTAACATTAAACTTTATAGAAAATAAACACCATCTAATTTTGAAATATTAATTAAAAAATATTTTCAATTTTTAATAATTTATAAACACAAAATATTGATAATTTTAACTAGGGTTGTTTTGCTTGACCACAACTAGTGATGTTTTTAAACCGACATCAACCAAGACTATTTTTTGGTCGACATCAAATAGGGATTTTTTTGTCAAAGTATGTCGGGAATATTTGTTAGCTGACATCAGTCGGGGCTATTTTTTGGCTAACGTTGATTGAGTCTATTTTTCAGCCAATGTTGGTTAGATTTTTTTACTAACGTCCACTAGAGCTTGTTTGGCCGACATCGGCTAGAGTCTTTCCGAACGACATTGACCAAGGCTATTTTTAGTCAATGTTGGCCTAAAAAATCCTAGCAGGCGTTGACAAAAAAATCTACCCAATATCAGCTAAAAAATAGCTTGATCGATGCCAACCAATATAACCTACCCGATGTCAGCTGAAAAACATCATTGGTCAACGTTGGCCGAAAAATCCCTAGTTGAAGTTGGCTAAAAAATAGCCTTGACCAATGTCGGACAAAAACCCTATCCAACATCGACTATAAAATAGCCTTGGCTGATGTTGGCTAAAAAATAGCTCTGACCGATGTCAACCGAAAAAACTCTTGTGGATGTCGACTGTAAGAACCTAATCAATGTCGACTAAAAATAGTCATGCCCGATGTCGGTCAAAAATACCTAGTTGGTGTTAGCAGAAAAACCCTAGCCAACATCAACCAAAAAACCTAGCTAATGTGGTTAAGAAATAGCTCTGGCTGATGTTAGCCAGAAAACTCTAGTCAATGTCAATAAAAAAATCCTAACCGACGTCGACTAAGAAAATCTAGTTGACATCAGGCAAAACACCCTAGTTAACATCGACTAAAAAATAACCCTAGCCAATATTGGCTAAAAAAAATCTTTGGCTGATGTTGGCTGGAAAAACCTAGTTGATGTTGGCTGAAAAACCCTAACAAGTGTCTATTCAAAAGTTAGTCATGAACAATGTCAATAGAAAAAATCTAGCCAACATCAGCAAAAAAAATCATTGGTCAACATCAACTGAAAAAACCTGGATGACAACGGCAAAAAATAATCCTTGGTCGATGTTAGCAAAAATTTCTCATGACTGACGTCAGTGAGAAAATAACCCTAACCAACATCGTCTAAAAAAAATCTTAGCCGGTATTGGCAAAAAATAGCTTTGGTTGACATCATACAAAAAAATTATGATCGAAAAAATCTCGGCCAACGTTAGTGAAAAATAACTTATGTCGATATCAGCCGTAAAAACTTTGGTGACCCGTAGTAGTGAGTGTTGAGCAAGAAAGAGTCGCGAGCAAGAACGTGAGTTAGAGAGAGCATCTCCAAAAAAAGAATTTCAAATTTTATATTTTTTGAGAGAATTTGAAATCTCACTGTTTTAATCAATCAAAATGATTCATAAAAATATCAAAAATTAAATCTCCTTTCAAATACTTTATCCAAACAAGCTATTTTATCATGAATTATTTTAGATTCATTGAAAAACTGAATTCCCCTGTTAAATTTTTCCATCCAAACACACTATAACAGCGGTTCACAAAAATCTTGAACTCGCCAATGCACACATGGAGACTCTTTCTCATCCATTGTCACAGTGGTTTAGAACATGGCCCCTTCTTCACAAACATCTCAGCACATATAGCCAAAACTCCCACATGCCCCTTACGTAAAATTGTCCTCACGACCTCACGTCACATGCACCATTGTACTCAAACGGTGTGCATTTCATTCTCATCCACGTAATTTTACCAATCACACATGACCTACAATAGAAAAGGATGTTCCTCTTCCTTCGTTCCTTACTAACTAGAATATGTGGAAACATTCTCAACCTAAACACACTTGTGCATCAAGCACCTTAGCTCATCATGGACTAAGTTCATGACTTCCTTCATCTTACTAAGTTTTATGAGCACTCACCATACTCAATGTCTTATGCTTAGATTAGTCCTTGATACTTAAACTCCATTACAAAGGTCCTAATCTTAATCTATTGTCCAAGTATTCACATTCCATAACTTAAAGCTATTAATCATTCCATATTCATACAGTTTTTAGTTCACTCTCTTTTCAAATGTTAATTCACCACTTCTTGTAACGAACAAAGTTGTTAATATAGTCATTCTTATCTCAAATGCACTCTACTTATAGTCCATTTTTCCTGCAAGGATTCAAGGTCCTTGTTCCCCAAACAACATCTCTTTCAATCAATTATCATGCACAAACAAACCCGACATGTTGTGCCCAAGGAGCACACTCCCTAGGACTCAGATCATAGTATAATCAATATAGTCAATTGCACAATAAGGAAAGTCAAAATTACAATAATTAATAATTACAATATCAATATCAATGGAGATCCTCCTTCTTAGGTGGAATCCTCGTATTCAAGTTTCAATGTGTGAATATATGTATACAGGTTTTTGATGATGCCAAAGTATAAGCAAACAAGATTGATTCAAGAAACATTCAAGGTTAAGCAAACAAATATTGCTTCAAGATTAATTCAAGGTCAAGCAAACAAGATCAAGAAAACGATAAGGCCTTCGTTTATTTGTTAAAAGAATCTCACACTGGTTAATCAGTTTTGGCATCAAACAATTATTTTCAACAGTTCAAGACACTAATAATCGATTACCAGAGAGACAGGTTGCAAATGGGCTTTTCAAAAAGGATTTTGAAAATTTGAATTTTAAATCTTGTAATCGATTACCAAATGTCCGTAATCAATTACAAGTAACGACACTTCAAAAAACACTTTGAAATGTCATGACCCTTCAAAATATAACTGTGTAATCAATTACCAGAATCCTGTAATCGATTACCAATGAGAAAATTTCAATTTTTTTTTAAAAAAACACAGCTCTTCAAACTATTTTGAAAAGGCACAATGGGCCTACATATGTATGTCTGACTTCGAAACATACAAGAGAGAGATTATTCAGAGAACTTAATTTTCAAATTCTCTCTAAACAACTATTAGCCAAATACTTGCAATTCTATTGAAAAAAATTCTTCTAGGATCTTCAATTTGTATCATCTACTCTAAAGATAAGAAATCTTTTTGTTCATCTCATAAACTCAGTTGTAATAAAGAGAATGTTTGTCTCTAGGATTATGAGAATATTGAACACAAGGGTGAGGGATCCTAAGGTGTGTTCAAAGATTGTAAAGGATTTACAGAGATAGTGGAAAATCTCAAGTGTATTGCTTGAGAACTGGACGTAGGCACAAGAAGTGGCCGAACAAGTATAAATTGAGTTTGCATTTCTCTCTTCCCTTATCTCAGTTATTTTATTGCAGATTACTTTGTCTTGCGCAATTAAAAGAACTTTATTAAATTGATTGTTTCTTCTTTTTCTGCATTCTAAGCATATTGTATATCATTTAAAAGGGGGTTAAAGTTTATTAGTGAGAAAATTTTGAAACTTAATTCACCCCCCCATCTTAAGTTATTGAGGTCACTTGTCCAACATAATGTGCAAAATTTCATACATAACACGATTATTTTAATTAAACTCTTATTTTCCAACTATTGAATTTTAAGTCATAAAATTCTAAAAATATAATTCAAACTCCAAATTTCATCAAACTTTGTAGATCTACTTCGTAATAGGTATATTTCATCATAAAAATTCACTAATCAATCCCTTCACATATTCATATGAAAAGAGAAATTAAAAAAATAGTCACAATGCTCAAAATAAATTATAAAATTACCATGACATCTAAAGGGTCCAAAACATAGGAAAATAGTTCAAATTCCTTAAAACATGCTTCCATTAATTTTCAAAAAAATGAAAGTGGTCTCAACCCAAAGTGATAAAAACATGCGTTCTTCCAATTTTTAACAATAAAGAGAGATACCATGGCAAAATTCATCACCCAACAGCCCAAACCACCCGATTACAAGAGTAAAACACTTGGTCTACAAGGAAAAAGAAAGAAACTCCTCATACCTCAACAACCCATATTTTCAAAGTGCTCCAAATGAGAAATAGAGACCACCCACTTGTAGCCCTTTGCCTCTTGCTTGATATATCAAAAACTAAACGGTACAAAATGATTCCTTGAGCTCTAAATGCTAGAGAGAAGTCTGAAAATGGTATAGAGAAGGTGTGGGGCATTTGGGAAACTTGGAGAAGACGAAAAGAGAAACAAGTCATTAAATGAGGAGAGAGTAAAGTGAAATTCAAAATAAAGCACCCCTTGCCCACACTTTAGGGTCAATGCACAAGTGTTTGGGCCTAGGGTCCATGTTTTTCGTTTTAATTGGCCCCATATGAGGCTCAATCAAGATTAGTGTTATGGTTCTCGGTGATTTTAGTCCCCATGTGTTACAAATGAGCACTTTAACTAGTTTTGAATCAATTACACTTTAATAATTATTTTTCTAAAGCATAATTTAGTTTAGTTAACCATTAATAAAATTATTTCCATTAACTTCAAAGGTTATTTAATTTATTTTTCATTGAAAGTTATTTTCATAGCAAAATTAATTAATTAAGTCCCTTGAAGCATTAGTTCCTCTTTTAGAACTTTTTAGACTTTAATTCATGCAAAATGAACCTAATTGTGCTTAATTATCTAATTAAAATTTCTAAATCACTATTTACCTTAAAAATATTTAATTTCACTAATTAAAGTCATTACAAACGCATTAGTAAGCTATTTGTGTAACTAAAACTCTAATTTTTCATTCTAGACAAATGTTGTACATATTTCACACAATGTCATCAATGAATTGATAAAATTCCTTCCCTTTGACTATTTGACCAAATGAGTCTCTATCTTTAACTTTTCAAATTTTGAACTTTTCTCCAAATTTTTCAATGTCTCTACTTAACTATTTTTAAGTAACACTCATTTTAATTACTTTTCAATATTTTTCTTAATTACTCAATTAATATCTAATCATATTTAATTAATCAAAACTCACATTTCACTAATTTAAAACCAATAATTTCCAAATAATTCATAATTAAATCACATAAGTACGCAAATCTCTTAGTTGTAATTTTTAGGGATGCTATAGATCTACACTCAATCCCCCCCCCCCCCCCCAAAAAAAAAAAGACTAGTTGCAAGTAGGATTGAAAACAAAACAAACTAATGAAAATAAAAATATTCATACCGCAAAAAGGGGAGAGATCAAGAGCACCCAATTTGTTCTCCTCTAAGCCATTTAAAAAGTCAAGTTCAAAGCCCTAGAAAAAGGTCTAAAATGTCTATATAAACTAGTGGGCCAAAAGGGTTAGAGCTCGAAAAGAAAAAACAAAATGAAAAATTAAAGTTTATCCCCATAGGGGTCAATGCATAGGTGTGAGGATTTATAGCACAGGTGTGCAACTTTCACAGCTTAAGAACATATCAGTTTTGAAAGTTGCTCGCCATTTTCTTGCACAACTATGTAAAAATTTCAAGGTTTCCAATTAGCTTCTTTTGCCTCAGCAAGACCTCCAAACTAACTCATATGATCCTTAACACATCAAATTACTCTAGGGATGTCTCCAATCATGATAATTAAGATCCATTCTGACAACACAAAAACACCAAAAAATGTGACAAGTTCAACAAAAGGTGAAAAGACATACAAACATGAAAGGACTAAGTTTTAAATGGCAAATAAAACATAAAATCCTAGCTAAAATGAGACCTAAAGATAACTAAAAACGTAACGCATCATTTTGCTGAAATACATGCCTTCCCCATTAGCTTCTTTTTGAACAATTAGACTTCCGGATAATTAGTGTGCATCATGAGACTTTGAAAATCCTAATTTAGTAATAGACGACTCTATCCTCCACAACTCACTCTTTTTTCCAAATGTTTGTGTAACCCTGGTGGGCTAATTGAGAATTAAGATATTCTTATATTAAAAAGGGTTTTAAAAAAAGTAAAGTAGTTTTACAATTTTTAAAAAAAGGTTAGTATAATAAAAGGTGTTAGTGTAATGTTTTTAAATATTAAGAAAAGTTAGTGTAAAAATAAAAAAAATGGTACTATATATTTGAAAAAAAAATCAAGAAATACAAGTATAATTTGTTTAAATTAAAACCAATAGTCTTTTAAGGATGAATTTAGTTAAATGACATGGAATGAAATAAAACAAAAATTAGAAGAAATATTTGTATTAAAATAGAATAAAAATATGTATCACCATACTCAAAATAATTTTAAAATTTATTTTCTTTCATACCAATTTAAACTCAATGTAAGAAGTAAAATGTAAATCCTTTGATTAAACCTAAAAAAATAAACATGAGTTGTGGCACAGTGGCAGTCTCACAGGCTGGCGCATTTACCCACCCAGCATGTCACTATCCACCATCACCCCACCACCTCCCTACTACCCTTCCACTTACCGCCACCACTTCAATCCCCGCCACCAAATGTCAACCAAACCCACCAAAACCTTTCCTTACCCTCACACCCAACCCAACCTCACGCACCCACTCCAATAATATTAACAACAACCACAACCCTTTGTTTTTGTTCCTTACACACCACACACCTTCCTCATCAATCAATGGCGACCCCCCCAAACGACGCCGCATCGACAAAGAAGCCCCAGCCCATACCATGGACCCACCAGGAGACCGTGCACCTCATCCGCGCCTACCAGGAGAAGTGGTATGCCCTTAAGCGGGGCCCACTCCGCCACAACCAGTGGGAGGAGGTCGCCGTCGTTGTCGCCGCCCGCTGCGGCTATGACCTCGCCCACCCCGCTAAGTCCGCCCTCCAGTGCCGCCACAAGATGGAAAAGCTCCGCCAGCGCCACCGTGCCGAGAAGAAGCAACAACACACCGCGGCCGCCCTCCGCCCTGGCGCGTGGCAGTACAACACCCTCATGGACGACCTCGAGCGCGGCCCCCTCCCCATCTCCGCCCTCGCCCCTCTCGACACCTTTGAAGAAGAAGACGAAAACAACGACGACACCATTGACGATCGAAACGACTATGATGGCGACGGGAGTTTTATTAACATCAAGTCGAAGAGTATTAACTGTATCCTCAGCGAGAGGCCTGTGAGAATGAGAAGCAACAAAAGAGGGTTTTTGAGAGAGCACGTTGTTGTTAAAGAAGAAGAGGAGAATGAAAACGAAGACGACGACGTTTTGGGGTTGTCGACGGAGATGAGGGCTTTCGCGGAGAGGTTTATTGGGATGGAGAGTTTGAAGATGGAGATGATGAAGGAGACGGAGAGGTGTAGGTTGGAGATGGAGAAGAAGCGGATCCAGATGATTCTGGAAACGCAAAGGAGGATCGTTGATTCCATTGGGAGGGCGTTTGGGTCTAACAAGAGGATCAAGATTACTCAACAAAACTGAAAAGGGTTTCATTTCTTTTCTTTTCTAAATTGTAATTTTGATTGAGTTTAATTTCTATGCATTGTGTAAGAAGTTTTAATCAAGAGGTACCACTTATACATGACAGAATGTGATGGGATGACAATGAATACATGCACTATTTACTCAGTTTAAATTAGGGTTAAACATGGTTTTAGTGGAAATTCACTTTTGGTTCTTTTTTGTTTGGTCTTTTGTTTATGGAAATGTGTCAGGCATGGTTCTAAATTGCGGTTGTGGTTTCGTCCTGATCCTTGACATTGTGGGCAAATGTGGCTGATGCGGCCGCAATTGCGATCACAGTACGGTTGTGTGGTAAGTTAAAAACCCAACTGCAATTTAGAAACATGGTGTCAAGTATAATCCCTGTAACTAAGTGAGAAGGAAGGAAATGAATCACACATGACATATTTCTAAATAAAGGATCAAGAGATGGTTTTCTTAGGGATTGAAATGAAATTTCTGTAATTGGGAAGCTTAAAACATGAGTTTGATAGGCATGCACTCTCAATGAAAAAAATTATATTGTCAGTGAATTAGAAATCATTCCTGACGCGACGTATAAAGGGTAGTTATTGTAAAAGTGAATAACTTATCATCCATGGTGGTTTGTGATTAGATGACATGTAATGTAAACGACTTTTACACTGTTCATACATGTATTATTTATTCCTAATAACATATTTAACCTTGTTAATTATTTTTGTTGTCTATTTTTTTTTTCACCTGGTTTATGGATTTACGGTTGCATGGTTGATCTGCCTGCAGATTGTGAAATATAATGATCGAAATAAGCTCTGATTGGTTTCTATCGAAGAAGAGTCTACAAAACCAGTTGCACAGTGCACTGCAAGTTATTTATTCTATTTATTGTTGCATTTGAAGTCTTTACTACTCACCTAAATTAGGGTAAGTTAATTTTTTGGCATTAGTTTCTTAAGACTAATGATCTTGTAGCTTGATTGACTTGGTTACCAATGATCTTGTAGCTTGATTGACTTGGTGCCTTCTGATCCAGTTTCTTAAGACTAGGGTGTAACAATGCTGTTAGTGGTTCAAGCCTCCATTAACCCACCTATTCTGCATTTTTTGTCTATATATTGCACTTATTAGTGAGGAATGGTCAAAATTCCTCATAAGATTTTTTTCAGTATCACACATGCATAATGCTGATTATTTTGGCTCCAAGACAACTAGAGACATGACAAAACTGGTGTTCTGTCTAACTAACTGCAATATGGTACCAACTATGACCAAACTTTCTAGATATCCAAGCAGTCTTGACATTTTCACCATGTATTTTGATATTGCTAATTTGAAATATCTGATTCTCTAAAGGTCTTTGGTCAACCCTTCTGGTTATTTTGTCATGTAGATTATTCCTTGGTATGCAGCAATGGCCATCTGACAT